>NW_022651055.1:0-60569 GCF_004027225.2 Strigops habroptila
AATCCTTTCCCATATCAGGTAAACGCTGCCTCAGTGTCTTTCAGAAGGACCCTCTGCAAATGTGCTCAGAGTGATGTGCAGCTCTGAGCAGCCCTGACCCACACAGCACCCTCTCAAGAGCACAAGAACACTTTTCCTTCCCTGCAAGGGGTTATTCCTTCCACCCCAGCTTCTCCCCCAGCGCTGTGTGGAGCTCCTGGGCAGGCTGAGTGCTGACCCTGGCAGGCAGCAGAGTCCCTGCCCTGGCACACAGCCCCTGGGGTGCAGGGACCCTGCTCGCAAGGACAGCGCTGGGCACCCCTGGCTGCACACCCACATTCACATCCTGCAGCCAGCCCCGGGACAAGGGACCTGTCTTGTCCTGTCCCTCACATGGTGCAGAGGGAAGACCTACTCTGCAGCACATCCTCCTCCTTATCTACACATAGAAACTAAGAGAGTCCTCCTGACAGATCCCGTGGACTGTCTGAGGCAGCAGCTTGAGGAGATCACTCCAGGACTGCAGCTGCATTGCCCTGCACCCAGAGCCTTACCACGCACAGGGCTGGGAAGGTTTCTCCTGCAGGAAGCTCTCAGCATCCTCCACTGCCAAGTGCCTTTAAGCTCTCTGAGGCTCGCAGGTCTGCCCTCGGCGCCTGCAGGCAGTGCCCCAGCCCTGCTCCTGGGCAGAGCTGTCTCTCTGCAGCACTGCCCCCTTGCCAGCATCTCTCTGCGTCCCAGGAGCCCGGCCCAGCTCAGCAGCAGAGGCCCAGCCCAAGGTGGCACTGCCTCTGCCCCTCTGGGCTCCCTCCAGAGCTCCCTGGTGCTCCAGGGGAACACCATGGGAAACAGCCTGAAGCAAGCACTGATGCTCACTCCCTCCCTCAGCTGGGAGACACACTGCCTTCCTGCAGTGTCATTTCTCTGCTGAGACAGAGTTTGGTCTGAACATCAGCTTTTCCTAGAACTGTGGAATCATTTAGGTTGTGGAATCTTAAGGTTAAGACCCTTAAGAATATCAAGTCCAACCATTAACCAAACACTGTCAAGTCCACCACTGAGCCATGTCCACAAGTGCCACATCTACATGTCTTTTAAATACCTCCAGGGATGGTGATACAACCACTTCTCTTGGCAGCCTGTTTCTTGTCCCATCATTAGACAGGACAGGCAGACTAGGACAGGCAGGGATCTCCTTTACCCCTGCTGAAGGAAGGGATTCAGCATGGTTAGTTGAGGCACCTCCTTCTGGGACTTTAGCCCTGGGGCTGGAAGGGGGCTCAGCTTCCTCCCAGGCTCACCACAAACCCACAGGAGGTGGGATTCCTCCTGCCTCTGGTCAGCTCTTCATTAAAAGGCACCTCCATGTGAGCACCTTGTCTCAGCTCTTGTGGCCATTAACAGTGATGGGGGCCAGGAGTGAGGTGTCCAAACACAAATCTCTGGTGACATTACAGGTCTGGTGAAAGTTACATGCAGGTAATAGGGACACGTTGAAGATACGTGCAGGCTGATATAGAGACAGTGTCGTGGTTTGAGCCCAGCCGGTAACTCAGAACCACACAGCCGCTCGCTCACTCCCCCCCTTCTTCCTCCTCCCGCTCCCGGAGGTATGGGGAGGAGAATCGGAAGAATGTAACTCCCACGGGTTGAGGTAAGAGCAGTCCCGCAACTAAGGTATAATACAAAACCACTACTGTTACCACCAATGATAATAATGATTAGTGAAATAACAAGGGGAGAGGATACAATTGCTCACCACCCACCGACCGATACCGAGCCCGACCCGAGCAGTGATCTAGGCCTTCGGGGTAACTCCCCCTGGTTTATATACTGGGCATGACGTGCTGTGGTATGGAATACCCCTTTGGCTAGTTTGGGTCAGGTGTCCTGTCTCTGCTTCCTCCCGGCTTCCCCTCCTCCCTGGCAAAGCATGAGACTGAGAAAGTCCTTGGTTGGAATAAACATTACTTAGCAACAACTAAAAACATCGGTGTTATCAGCGTTGTTCCCAGGCTGAAAGGTAAAAAACACAGCACTGCACCAGCTACTAAGAAGGAGAAGAATGACTGCTATAGCTGAACCCAGGACAGTATCCACCCCTTATTCCATACCATTCACGTCATGCTCAGATCCCACATCTCTCAACACACCATCACCCCGTCCCATATATACACATATATATACACCCACACCCACACACAGAGAAAGATATCATTCCCTAGTCCATGGACCAATCCCTGTAAAATTGCTGAACTCATCCAGTCCATGATGTCAGGCTCCATCTCTTGTAATAGTCTTTCAGGGCAGGAGGGACGGTATGTAGTGTTGGGTTGTTGCCTGCTGATGATACCGCCAAACTCGTCTGGTCACTGCTGAGCTTGTCTGGTTTCCTCAAAATTCATTCTTTGTTGAGGTGATGATCAGAGGGAAGTCAGGGTCAATTGCTGGCGACCTGAAGATATCTAGCTGGTGGGCTATAAAAGTGTTATAGAGCAGGCAACAGCGTACAATTGAGTTCATTGGCTGTTTTCCCCCAAAATCAAATCCCCTTGAGGTACACATCGGACTTCCCCATCTTCCCGCATTACCCACCAAGTATATCCAGGTCCCTGAGCAAAAGCAACCCCACGAGTGGGTTTGCCTTTATCTGAAGCAGGAATAACCCAGACTGTCTTCCCCAACAAATTCTTTATGTGCACCACAGGAACTTTATCCCCCTCTACAGCACGTAAAAGTTCTGACTGGGCTGGGCCAGCCCTGTTGGCAGATCCCCTACTGTTGACCAACCAGGTGGCTTTTGGTAAATGTGTATCCCAGTGTTTGAAAGTCCCACCACCCATTGCTCTCAGGGTAGTTTTTAATAGCCCATTGTACCGTTCGATTTTCCCAGAGGCTGGTGCATGGTAGGGGATGTGATATACCCACTCAATGCCATGCTCTTTGGCCCAAGTGTCTACAAGGTTGTTCCGGAAATGAGTCCCATTGTCTGACTCAATTCTCTCTGGGGTGCCATGTCGCCACAAAACTTGTTTCTCAAGGCCCAGGATAGTGTTCCGGGCAGTGGCATGGGACACAGCGTATGTTTCCAGCCAGCCGGTGGTTGCTTCCATCATGGTAAGCACACAGCGCTTGCCTTGGCGGGTTGGTGGGAGTGTGATATAGTCAATCTGCCAGGCCTCCCCATACTTGTACTTCAGCCATCGTCCTCCATACCAGAGAGGCTTTAACCTCTTGGCTTGCTTAATTGCAGCACATGTTTCACATTCGTGAATAACCTGGGCAATAGTGTCCATCGTTAAGTCCACCCCTTGATCACGAGCCCATCTATATGTTGCATCTCTGCCTTGATGGCCTGAGGTGTCATGGGCCCACCGGGCTAAAAATAATTCACCCTTATGTTGCCAATCCAAGTCCATCTGAGCCACTTTAATCTTAGCAGCTTTATCCACTTGCTGGATATTCTGGTGTTCCTCAGTGGTCCGACTCTTGGGTACATGAGCGTCTACGTGGCGTACCTTCACCACCAGGTTCTGCACCTGAGCAGCGATATCTTGCCACAATGCAGCAGCCCAGATGGGTTTACTTCCGCGTTGCCAGTTGCTCTGCTTCCATTGCTGCAACCACCCCCACAGGGCATTTGCCACCATCCATGAGTCAGTATAGAGATAAAGTACTGGCCATTTTTCTCTTTCAGCAATGTACAGGGCCAGCTGGATGGCTTTCACCTCTGCAAACTGACTCGATTCACCCTCTCCCTCAGCAGTTTCTGCAACTTGTCACAGGGGACTCCACACAGCTGCCTTCCATCTCCGATGCTTTCCCACAATACGGCAAGACCCATCAGTAAACAAGGCATATTGCTTTTCACTCTCTGACAGTTCATTGTATGGTGGGGCCTCTTCAGCATGTGTCACCTCCTCTTCTGGTGACATCCCAAAATCTTTGCCCTCTGGCCAGTCCATGATGACTTCTAGAATTCCTGGACGACTGGGATTTCCTATTCGAGCTCGTTGTGTAATTAGTGCGGCCCACTTACTCCATGTAGCATCAGTTGCATGATGTGTAGAGGAGACCCTGCCTTTGAACATCCAGACCAGCAAAGGCAACCAGGGTGCCAGGAGGAGCTGCGCTTCAGTTCCGATCACTTCTGAGGCAGCTCGAACCCCTTCATAGGCTGCCAGTATCTCTTTTTCAGTGGGAGTATAGCTGGCTTCGGATCCTTTATATCCCCGACTCCAAAAGCCGAGGGGTCGACCTCGAGTCTCCCCTGGAGCTTTCTGCCAGAGGCTCCAGGTAGGATCATTCTCCCCAGCTGCGGTATAGAGCACATTTTTCACATCTGGCCCGGCCCGGACTAGTCCGAGGGCTACTGCATGAACTATTTCTCGTTTAATTTGTTCAAAGGCTTGTTGTTGCTCAGGGCCCCATTTGAAATCATTCTTCTTCCGGGTCACGTGGTAGAGAGGGCTTACAATCAGACTGTAATTTGGGATGTGCATTCTCCAGAACCCCACACCACCTAAGAAAGCTTGTGTTTCTTTCTTGTTAGTTGGTGGAGACATTGCTGTTATCTTGTTGATCACGTCTGTGGGGATCTGGTGATGTCCATCTTGCCATTTTATTCCGAAAAATTGAATCTCCTGTGTAGGTCCCTTGACCTTATTCCGTTTCATGGCAAAACCGGCCTTCAGCAGGATTTGGATTATCTTCCTCCCTTTCTCAAAAACTTAGTCCGCTGTATCACCCCACACGATGATGTCATCAATGTATTGCAGGTGTTCTGGAGCTTGCCCCTGTTCCGGTGCAGCCTGGATCAACCCATGGCAGATGGTAGGGCTGTGTTTCCACCCCTGGGGCAGTCGGTTCCAAGTGTACTGGACGCCCCTCCAACTGAAAGCAAACTGTGGCCTGCATTCTGCTGCCAAAGGGATTGAGAAAAATGCATTGGCAATATCAATTGTGGCATACCACTTGGCTGCCTTTGACTCCAGTTCATATTGAAGTTCTAACATGTCCGGTACGGCAGCACTCAATGGTGGTGTGACTTCGTTCAGGCCACGATAGTCTACTGTTAATCTCCACTCTCCATTAGACTTTTGCACTGGCCATATGGGGCTATTAAAGGGTGGGCGGGTCCTGCTGATCACTCCTTGGCTCTCCAGCCTACGGATCAGCTTATGGATGGGAATCAAGGAGTCTCGGTTGGTGCGATATTGCCGCCGGTGCACTGTTGTGGTCGCAATTGGCACTTGTTGTTCTTCGACCTTCAGCAACCCCACAACAGAAGGATCCTCTGAGAGACCGGGCAAGGTGGACAGCTGCTTAATTTCCTCTGTCTCCAAGGCAGCGATACCAAAAGCCCATCTATACCCTTTTGGGTCTTTGAAGTACCCTCTCCTGAGATAGTCTGTGCCAAGGATGCATGGAGCCCCTGGACCAATCACAATGGGGTGCTTTTGCCACTTCCTCCCAGTCAGGCTGATTTCAGCTTCCAGTATAGTTAATGCTTGGGATCCTCCTGTCACTCCAGAAATATAAATGGGTTTCACCCCTTGATACCTTGATGGCATCAGAGTACACTGTGCACCGGTATCTACTAGAGCCTTATACTTCTGTGGGACTGATGTGCCAGGCCATCTGATCCACACAGTCCAGTAAGCCCGATTATCCCTCTCCTCCACCTGGCTGGAGGCAGGGCGCCTCTAATAGTGATCATACAATTCTCCACTTCTGTCTTGTAGAAAGAGATTAGTATTCCTTATCACAGGAGCTGGAGTAAAATCAGCTCTTTCACTCCATCTGGGAAACTGCTCGCCAGAGACTGGAGCAGCAGCTTTCCTGGGAGGATCATCCTTGACCATTGTTCTCCTCTTCAGTTCATGCATCCGTTCCTCCAGAACTGAGGTAGGTTTTCCATCCCACTTTCTCATGTCTTCTCCGTGATCCCGCAGGTAAAACCATAGGGTGGCCCGTGGCGTGTACCTCCTGTATTTTCCTTCTCGAGCAGTAGGGTGCCTTCTGTTAATAGCTGAGACATGGGCTGGTACGCGTGGGGAGCTGGATAGATCGGATAAATTGTCTCTCAATTGTTTGAGCTCCTGGGACAGTTTTTCCACAGCTGAAATGATGGAAGGGGTGAGATTGACTTCGAACTCTTGGAGTTGACGAATCAGGCAATCCACTGTTGGTGATATTCCGTCACTCCAGTTCATTGATGCCAGTGTGTGGGCATATGATGATGGCGCACTCCGTGTAAGTTTCCGCCACATGGGTCGTGTACATTCGACTTCATCTGGATCTACGGATGTGTTCCTGGCATCCGGCCTACGATAGATCTTCTCTATAATGGCTGATTCCCTCAGGGACTGGATGCCTTTCTCTATCGTGGTCCAGTTGGCTGAGCGACTCCTAATATCGTCTTTGTAGGGAAACCTTTCCTTCACAGCTGCCAGGAGCCACCTCCAAAGACTGAGGGCTTGCTTCTCTCTTGCAATCGCTTTGTCAGTTCCGCCTTCCCTAGCAAGTGATCCCAGCTGCTTGGCTTCCTTACCTTCTAGTTCGTGACCGTCGGCCCCATTGTCCCAGCATGGGAGCAACCAGGTGACAATGTGCTCCCCTGGAAGACGGGTGAAATCTTTTCGCATATTCCGCAGCTCAGTTGAGGTCCGGGGTCGAGAAGTGACCTCTTCTTCTTCTTCCTCTTCCTCTGATCCACGTAGTAGTAACTCTTGTTCAGATGCTGTTGCATGTAGTAATGGCATTGGGTCTTCATCTTTCTTCACTTTGCGGGTTGCTCTTTGTGCCTCTCGTCTGCTTTTGCTTACAGGGGCAACAGACATTGTCACAAACTGGCCATTTGGTTTAGCTGCAGTGTTTGTCACTGTGGTTGGAGTGGCTGCAGTGTTTGCCACTAGGATTGGAGTGGTTGCAATGTCTATTGCTGGGGTTGGTGCAGCTGTTGTGCTTGGGAGTTGAGTAACACCAACAGCTGCATTGTCTGTTGCTGTTGGGGTTTGAGTAGCTACTGTGCTTGTCACTGGGGTTGGTGTGGCTGCGGTGCTTGGAGTAGCCACATTGTCTGTTGCTGTCGGGGTTTGAGTAGCTGTTGTGCTTGTCACTGGGGTTGGTGTAGCTACTGTGTTTGAAGTTGGAGTAGTTGCGTTGACTGCTGTGGTCAGGGTTTGAGTAGCTGTTGTGCTTGTCACTGGGGTTGATGTAGCTGCTGTACTTGGAGTAGCTGTGTTGTCTGTTGTAGTCAGGGTTTGAGTAGCTGCTGTGCTTGTAGTTGGCATAGCTGCATTGTCTGTTGCTTTGCCATCAGATCCAGAGACATTTTTTTTCCCTTTGAAGGTGCTGGATAGTGTCGAGCAGGGCTCTGTAGGCATAGGCCAAGACCCAGCACATTGCAGCGAGTTGTCCTCTCTGGTATAACCAGGATGACAGCACACCTCGTTTAAGTGTTTTACTAGTTTTTCCAGATGTTGCACTGGTTCAGTGGTGAAGTTCCAAAGCACTGGAGGGGCCCACTGGCCTAGATACTTGCCCATACTATCCCACATACCCTGCCACTCATGACTGTCCAGCCTCAGGGAAAATCTCTTGGTGGTCCTCCTATATCGTCGTCTAACCCTAGACCAGATTTGAACCCAATACTGCTTAACTTTCGAGATTAAACGAATTAGGATGTTCCCAGGGTGGGATGGCCGTGGGTGAAACACACTCCGTATGTTTGCCAACATGCTGATCCCCAGCACAATCAGCAGGCAGGTTTCAAGGGTATTCAAAGGCCATCTAAAACCTTCAGAACTCTCAACTGCTGTTGCAAATAGGCTGGTGGGGGAACGGGGGGTGAAAGAGAATGCTTCCTTCGTAAGTTTACCCCCCGAGGAGAAAAAAAAAGATATGCAATTGCTAAAATATTTCATTATATACCTCCCAATGTATAGAGGTGATGGCCACGCTGGAAGCACAAACCAGACCAGTTTCATGATCAATGAGTCTATTGTATTACAAGTCATTACCATGAAGTACAGTGAAACAAGAACCTTAGCCGAGGCCCCTCAGCCAATAAACACTAAAACAGCAAATAGTGGCTGTAAGTAAGGTACAACATGCTGAAACTCTGAGATCAAGCGCAACAAGTCTGAGAGCCAAATAATCACCATTCTGACGAGTAGTAACAATGAATGCTTATCACAAATATGATTAGACACACTCTGGTCAGATCTGTCGTTATCTCAACCCTTCGAGCCCCACGTTGGGCACCAAAAAGAACTGTCGTGGTCTGAGCCCAGCCGGTAACTCAGAACCACACAGCCGCTCGTTCACTCCCCCCGCTTCTTCCTCCTCCCACTCCCGGAGGGATGGGGAGGAGAATCGGAAGAATGTAACTCCCATGGGTTGAGATAAGAGCAGTCCCGCAGCTAAGGTATAATACAAACCCACTACTGCTACCACCAATGATAATAATGATTAGTGAAATAACAAGGGGAGAGGATACAATTGCTCACCACCCGCCGACCTATACCCAGCCTGACCTGAGCAGTGATCTGGGCCTTCCGGGCAACTCCCCCCGGTTTATATACTGGGCAGGACGTGATGTGGTATGGAATACCCCTTTGGCTAGTTTGGGTCAGGTGTCCTGTCTCTGCTTCCTCCCGGCTTCCCCTCCTCCCTGGCAAAGCATGAGTCTGAGAAAGTCCTTGGTTGGAATAAACATTACTTAGCAACAACTAAAACCATCGGTGTTATCAGCGTTGTTCCTAGGCTGAAAGTTAAAAAACACAGCACTGCACCAGCTACTAAGAAGGAGAAAAATGACTGCTATAGCTGAACCCAGGACAGTATCTATCTCTCTATCTAATGTATCTATGCGTCTGCCTGTCTGTCTATCTCTCTCTCTCTCTCTCTCTCTCTCTCTCTCTCTCACTCCCACCACAGCAATCACCTGCTGCCCCACACCTTCCCCCCCGACCCCCCCCGCCTCCTGTCCCTGTGGGAACGCTTCTGTGTAAAGGAACATGCACACACCCCGTTTCTTTTTGTTTTCTCCTTCCCTTTCTCTCTCGGGTTCTAGTTTTGGTCTCGGTCTCCCCGTCCCTCCCTCCTGCTCTCCTTTACCGTCCGCCTTCATTGGATCCTGTTTCTCGTGGCCGGGAGCCCACCCATCTCTCCCGTCCGGCAATATTCCGGCTCTGCCGTTGGGGACGGGGACTGGGGGGCTGTGGGTGGTGTCGGGGCCGAGCGCGATGCCCGCGGGCGGGCTGGGCAGCGCCGGCTGCAAAAGAGAAGGCAGCGGCGCTGCCACCAGCAGAACAAACCCAGTTCATGTTTGTCTGCGGGGGCGCGCGGAACCCCCCGAGAGGCCCCTGGACCGACAACCCCCCAGTCCCAGCCTGTGTGTGCGTGTGTGCGTGTGTGCGTTTGTGTGTTCATTGTACGTGAGTGTGCGTGCACGTGTGTGTCTTCTGTGTGTGCATGTGTGCACGTGCATGTGTGTGTGCGCACATGCGTGTGTGTGCGTCTGTGTTTGTGCGTGTGTACGTGCCTGTGTGCATTTGTGTGTGGGCATGCATGCGTGTTCATGTGTGCGCATGTGTTCGTGTGATAGCATGTGTGTGTGCACATGTGTGTGCATGTCTGTGTGTGTGCGTGTGAGCACGTGCATGTGTGTTTGCACAAACCTGTGTGTGTGAGTGCGCGTGTGTGCATGCGCTTGTGCACATGCATGTGTTCGTGTGCGTGTGTGTGCATGCATTTTTGTGCACACATGCGTGAGTGTTCGTGTGTTTCTGTGCACGTGTGTGTGTATGTGTGCATGTATATGTGTGCACATGTTTGTGCGTGTGCGCACGTGCGTGTTTGAGTGTCTGTGCACGTGCATGTGTGTGCGTGCCTGTGCTTGTGTGTTCATGTGTGTGCGTGTTCATGTGTGCACCTGCAATGATTTAGACAATGAGTTTGCCTTCCAGCACCTAACGGGATGTCTACAAGAAAGATGGGGAAGGATTCTTTTAGAGGGTATATAGTGATAGGACAAGGGGGAACAGCTTTAAAGTGCCAGAGGGGGGAGATTGAGATGAGCTCTTAGGCAGAAGTTCTTCCCTGTGAGGGTGGTGGGACACTGGCACAGGGTGCCCAGAGAAGCTGTGGCTGCCCCATCCCTGGCAGTGTTCAAGGCCAGGTTGGACACAGGGGCTTGGAGCAACCTGCTCTAGTGGAAAGTGTCCCTGCCCATGGCAGGGGTTGGAACTGGTTGAGCATTTTGCATATGAATGAGCCCTGTGCTGCCAGTTCCTGAACTCCAGGTACTGAGAGAATGAACAAGCCTCTCAAGAAGCAGAAAGCACAAGAAAACCCCAAGTTTCTGAGGGTGCTGGAGGCCCCCCTGTCCATGGAGGCCCTTGTGTTTGTTTATCTTCAGAGTGGCCAAGCCCTGACCCCCAGGACCTGGTGAAGGAGATCCTTTCCCTCCTGCAGCACTCAGGGCTCTGCCTGGGGTCAGTGGGAGGGTGTGGGGGCAACTTGGTGGTAGACTGTGTTGCTTTGCACACAAAGCTGTGGGTTTCTGGGCATTTGGCGATGTCTGTGAATTCCACACAACCCGTCCGGCTTCTTTCATAGCCGTGCTCACAGTCCTCAATCACCTCAGATGTCCCAGTTCCCTGCTTGCATCCTCCAGGTTAGAATCACAGAATCATAGAATCATAAGGGTTGGAAAGGACCTTAAGATCATCTAGTTCCAACCCCCCTGCCATGGGCAGGGACACCTTGCCCTAAACCACGTGGTCCAAGGCTCTGTCCAACCTGGCCTTGAACACCGCCAGGGATGGAGCATCCACAACCTCCCTGGGCAACTCGTTCCAGTGCTTCACCACCCTCACTGTAAAGAACTTCTTCCCTATCTCTAGTCTAAACTTCCCCTGTTTAAGTTTGAACCCATTACCCCTTGTCCTACCACTACAGTCCCTAAGGAAGAGTCCCTCCCCAGCATCCTTATAGGCCCCCTTCAGATGCTGGAAGGCTGCTATGAGGTCTCCATGCAGCCTTCTCTTCTCCAGGCTGAACAGCCCCAACTTTCTCAGCCTGTCTTCATACGGGAGGTGCTCCAGCCCTCTTATCATCCTCGTGGCCGTCGTCTGGGCTCGCTTCAACAGCTCCATGTCCTTTTTATGTTGAGGACACCAGAACTGTACGCAGTACTCCAAGTGAGGTCTCACAAGAGCAGAGTAGAGGGGCAGGATCACGTCCTTCGACCTGCTGGTACGGTTGGCTTTCTGGGCTGCAAACGCACACTAGAGCCGGCTCATGTTAAGCTTTTCGTCAACCAACACCTCCAAGTCCTTCTCTGCAGGGGTGCTCTGAATCTCTTGTCCGCCCAACCTGTAGCAGTGCCTGGCATTGCCCCTACCCAGGTATAGGACCTTACACTTGGCTTGGTTAAACTTCAGAAGGTTGGCATAGGCCCACCTTACAAGCGTGTCAAGGTCCCTCTGGACGGCATCCCTTCCCTCCAGCGTATCAAGCGAACCACACAGCTTGGTGTTGTCGGCAAACTTGCTGAGGGCGCACTCAATCCCACTGTCCATCTCGCCGACAAAGATGTTGAACAGGACCGGTCCCAACAGCGAACCCTGAGGGACACCAATCGTTACAGGTTTCCAACTGGGCATCGAGCCATTTACCACAACCCTTTGCGTGCGGCCATCGAGCCAGTTTTTTATCCACCGAGTGGTCCATCTGTCAAATTGATGTCTCTCCAATTTAGAGACAAGGATGTCATGCGGGACAGCGTCGAACGCTTTGCACAAGTCCAGGGAGATGACGTCAACTGCTCTGCCCCTGTCCATCAGTTCCGTGGCTCCATCATAGAAGGCCACCAAATTGGTCAGGCAGGATTTCCTCTTAGTGAAGCCATGTTGGCTGTCACCAACCACCTCATAGTTTTTCATGTGCCTTAGCATGTTTTCCAGGAGAAACTGTTCCAAGATTTTGCCAGGCACACAGGTGAGACTGACTGGTCTGTAGTTCCCCAGGTCTTCCACCTTCCCCTTCTTGAAAATGGGGGTTATATTACCCTTCTTCCAGTCATCAGGAACTTCACCTGACTGCCAGGATTTTTCGAATATGATGGACAGTGGCTTAGCAACTTCATTCACCAGCTCCTTCAGGACCCGTGGATGGATTTCATCAGGTCCCATGGACTTGTGCACGTTCAGGTTCTTAAGATGGTCTTGAACCTGATCCTCTCCTACAGTGGGCCTAAGGTCTTCATTCTCACAGTCCCTGCATTTGCTTTCCAAGAATTGGGTGGTGTGGTCAGAGCATTTGCTGGTGAAGACTGAGGCAAAGAAGTCATTAAGAACCTCAGCCTTCTCCAAATCCACGGTAGCCAGTTCTCCTGATAGCTTCTGGAGAGGGCCCACATTGTCCCAAGTCTGTCTTTTATTTGCTACGTATCTATAGAATCCTTTCCTGTTATCTTTTACATCCCTTGCCAAACTTAATTCTAGCTGGGCCTTAGCTTTCCTAACCTGGTCCCTAGCTTCTCGGGCAATGCTCCTATATTCTTCCCAGGCCGCCTGTCCTCGCTTCCACCTTCTATACGCTTCTTTCTTCCCTCTAAGTTTCCTCAGCAGCTCCTTGTCCATCCATGGACGTCTCCTGGTCCTCCTGCTGCACTTTCTTCTAGTCGGGATGCAACACTCTTGAGCACGTAGCAGGTGATCCTTGAATATCGACCAGCAGTCTTGGGCCCCCCTGCCCTCTAGGACTGTATCCCATGAAACCTTACTAAGGAGGTTCCTGAAGAGGCCAAGGTCTGCTTTCTTGAAGTCCAGGGCAGTGAGCTTGCTGCATGCTCTTCTCACTGTCCTGAGGATCTCAAACTCAACCGTCTTGTGATCACTAGAGCCAAGGCTGCCCTGGAGTGCCACATTTCCAACCAGTCCCTCCCTGTTGGTGAGCACAAGATCCAGCATGGCACGTCTCCTCGTCGGCTCCTCTATTGCTTGAAAGAGGAAGTTGTCTTCCACACAATCGAGGAACCTCCTGGATTGCTTGTGCCGGGCCGTACCGTCCCTCCAACAGATGTCAGGATGGTTGAAGTCCCCCATGAGGACCAGGGCCTGCGAGCGTGAGGCTGCTCCTATCTGTCTGTAGAGCGCTTCATCCACAGAGTCCTCTTGATCAGGCGGCCTGTAACAGATCCCCACCGTAATGTCCCCTGTTGCTGTTTTCCCTTTGATCCTGACCCACAAACACTCTGTTACCTCATCACCCGTCCCCAGACGGAGTTCCATACTCTCTAGCCTATCACTGACATAGATAGCAACGCCCCCTCCCCGTCTGCCTGGCCTGTCTTTTCTAAACAGCCTGTAACCTTCCATTCCAACATTCCAGTCATAGGAGCCATCCCACCATGTTTCTGTGATACCAATGACATCATATTCCCGTAGCCTTGCACACATCTCTAATTCCTCTTGCTTGTTCCCCATACTACGGGCGTTTGTATGGAGGCACCTTAGCTGAGCTCCAAATGCAGCCGACTCAATGGCTGGGGCAGCTGGAACATCTCTACATTGCTCCAAGCACTTATTACAGGTGCTGGCAACTGACCAGGAGTGTTGGGATGGATCAATGCTCCCCTCCCCCAACACATCTAGTTTAAAGCTTTCTTGACCAGCCTGGCAAGCCTCCTACCAAAACAGCTCTTCCCCTTCTTTGTCAGACCAGCTCCACCAGCCTCCAGTAGATCTGGCCTCCCAAATGGAGCCCCATGTTCTAAATAGCCAAACCCCTGACTATGGCACCAGCATTCTAACCATTTATTAACCTGCCAAACGCGCCTAGCTTTTTTAAGGTCCTCCCCTTTGTCCTGGAGAATCAATGAAAAAACTATCTGAGCTCCAGAGCCCCTAACCACCTCTCCCAGGGCTCTGTAGTCCTTCTTAATGTTCTCCAGGCTACTGCTATCTATATCTCTAGCACCACATGGACCACTAGAAGGGGGTAATAGTCAGCAGGACTTACTAGAGCAGGCAGCCTCTCAGCAACATCCCTGATCCAAGCCCCTGGCAGGCCACACACCTCCCTCGAGACCGGATCAGGCCAGCAGATGAGTGCCTCTGTGCCTTTCAAAGTAGAGTCCCCTACTACTATGACCCTCCGCTTTTTCCTGGAGGCACCAGTAGTGATCCTCTTTACTGGTGCATCAGCAGGATGCTCATTAGGTGTGGTGGGTGCTTTCTCCTTAGCCCCCTGCAGAACTGCGAAGCGGTTCTGGGTGGGGACATCAGATTTAGGAGGAAGCCCCTTGTCGTTAATTGTCCTCTTCCTCCTGTTTTTGTTCGTTTTTCTCGTGACTAATTCCCAGCTTCCTGGGTTGCTGCCCTCCTTCTTTCCTATATGAGCAGTGCTGGACGCTTGCAGCCGCTGTGCAGTTTGGGCCTGGAGCAAGCAGCCCAGTTTCCTCTCAGCTTCCCTGACATCTTTTAGCTCTCCAACAGCCTCCCGCAGCTCAGCCACCTGCTGCAGGAGGACCTCCACCAGGGCGCACCGAGTGCAGCCCTGTCCATTGTGCACCCCCGCCTCACGAGACCAGTCGAGGCACTCTCTACACTCCGAGGTCTGCGCCGCAGCCTCCCCTCTCATCGGCTCTGTCTGGGTGCCTACGCTGGCCACCGCTAGGGCAGAGCTCCCAGAGCCGGCCCTGGTCCTGAGGCGAGTGCTCACCATCCCTTTCGCTGCCCGCTCGCCCTGCCTGCGTGAACTGCCGCGCAAACTGCCGCACCATGCCCTGACTGACGTGCCACACTCTGTTTGCCAGCACTGTTCGCCACGCTCCTGGTCGCTCGCACTCCCTGGGATGGGTTTTTACCCACTGAGGGCTGGTGCCGTCACTCCTGGCGCCGCCCCCTGTGAGTCAGCTGCTCCCGACAGCTGAGCTGCTGGCTCCTGGGCAAGTCCTGTCAAGGACGTGAGGCTCCCTCGGTCGCTCTTGCCTCTCTGAACTGAGGCTCCTGGATGCTGTGCTTCCCCCTGCTCTGGTGTTAAAGGCGTCCTCTCTGGAGATACTCACCTCGGCAATTCATTGTGAATTCCACACAACCCGTCCAGCTTCTTTCATAGCCCTGCTCACAGTCCTCAATCACCTCAGATGTCCCAGTTCCCTGCTTGCATCTGCCAGGTTCCCCAAGACTCTCCAGACTGTTGCCCCCTGTTGCTTTGCCTGGCCAGGGAATGCCGGGGCAATTCCAGTTCCATAGGAACCTGCTTATTAACCTGGAGGCTTCCTCAGGTGCTGACAAAAGACCTTTTCTGTTTCCCCTCCCTGATCAAGTAGTTTGTAACTGTGAGCACAATGTCCCTCTTACCGATCCTCTGATCCTCAGTGACAAAAGCCAACCCGACCTGTTCCCTGTCACATAGAGGACCTCCAGAAATCCAAGCTTCCCCTTCATGCAGGGGACATCCATCCTCCTCATCCTTCTTGTCTCCATGCTACACCTCCTGGGGTTCCAGGCATCAAAGGGACATCAGATTATCTGCACAATTCTCCCCTTACAGAGCAGGATCTAAGGAACATAATTTTAAATGATGCCTCCCAGAGTCCAGTGCCTTTCTTCCTGGGACAAGAACAGACCAGCACGTCCTGGGGAAAAACATTCTCTCAGCACCTTGGATGCAGCCCCATTGGTCCCATGGACTGGTAAAGGTGTCGTTTGCAAAGTAACCCCTGGCTTGATCCCCATCCAGTGCTGGTTGTTCCCCTTTCCAATCCAGAGTCCTCCTGAAATCACAAAGGCCTGGGAAACCTTGCTGGTAGTAACTGAGGCAAAGAGGAGATAAGCTATCTGAGATCTACCTGCATGTACTCTTGCTTTATTTAGTAGTGGTCCTGTGTTATCTTGTTTCTTCTTTCACTGCTCCTGACGTAGCAGCAGCTCATCTTGGTGCCCTTGAATTCTCGTTTGAGTTTGACTGAGTTTTGCTATGACCCATCACTGTCCTTGGAGGATGCTGTCTCTGAAGGCCAGATGGACCCAGGCACACAGTTAAAATGCTTGGGCTGTTCCTTGCTTGAATCATGAAGGGAGTGAGAAAAGACCCTGCAGTGATGTACTCTGTGTTCACTCAATGCCTGCAGCTAATGGGTGGCAGAAAGGAAAGACCTTGCTTCACCGATAGCAACTGATGGCTGATGCCTCTGAGTGCTGCAAGAATATTCCCAAAGATATTGTCTTGTCTGTCTATCAACCTGCACGTATCTGCGACCTGTCTGTATTACCTGCATGTAACTTTGACCAGCTCTGTAATGCCAGATGTCAGCAGAGATTTGCATCTGGACACCTCACTCCTGGCCCCCATCACTATTAATGACCATGAGAGCTGAGACAAGGAGCTCACATGTAGGTGCCTTTTAAATGAAGATCTGACCAGAGGCAGGAGGAATCCCAGCTCCTGTGGGTTTGTGGTGAGCCTGGGAGGGATCTGAGTCCCCTTCCAGCCCCAGGGCAACAGTCCCAGGATGAGATGCCTCAAGTGATGAGGCTGAATCCCTTCCTTCAGTAGGGGTAAAGGAGACCACTGCCTGTCCTGCCTGTCCCGGTCTGGCTGTCCTGTCTAATGATGGGACAAGAAACAGGCTGCCAAGAGAAGTGGTTTGGTTACCTTCCCTGGAGGTATTTAAAAGACATGTAGATGTGGCACTTGTGAACATGGCTCAGTGGTGAAAGTGACAGTGTTTGGTTAATGGTTTCAATCGATGTTCTTAAGGGTCTTTTTTCCAACCTAAATGATTCTACAGTTCTTAGAAAAGCTGATGTTCAGACCAAACTCTGTCCCTCAGCAGAGAAATGGCACTGCTGAAACGTGTCTCTCACAGCTGAGGGTGGAATAGTCAGTGCAGACTTCAGCCTGTCTCACAGCAGGCTCCCCTAGGGCCCAAGGAGCCCTGGAGGGAGCCCAGAGGGGCAGAGGCAGTGCCACCTTGGGCTGGGCCTCTGTTGCTGTGCTGGGCCGGGCTCCTGGGATGCAGAGAGATGCTGGCAAGCGGGCAGTGCTGCAGAGAGACAGCTCTGGCCAGGAGCAGGGCTGGGGCACTGCCTGCAGGCACCGAGGGCAGACCTGCGAGCCTCAGAGAGCTTAAAGGCACTTGGCAGTGGAGGATGCTGAGAGCTGCCTGCAGGAGAAACCTTCCCAGCCCTGTGCGTGGTAAGGCTGTGGGTGCAGGGCAATGCAGCTGCAGTTCCTGGAGGGATCTCCTCAAGGTGCTGCCTGGGACAGTCCATGGGATCTGTGAGGAGGACTCTCTTAGTTTCTATGTGTAGATAAGGAGGAGGATGTGCAGCAGAGCACGGATTCCCTCTGCACCATGCGAGGGACAGGAGAAGACAGGTCCCTTGTCCCGGGGCTGGCTGCAGGGTGTGAATGTGGGTGTGCAGCCAGGGGTGCCCAGTGCTGTCCTTGCGAGCAGGGTCCCTGCACCCCAGGGGCTGTGTGCTGGGGCAGGGACTCTGCCGCCTGCCAGGGTCAGCACTCAGCCTGCCGTGGGGAGAAGCTGGGGGGGAAGGAACAACCCCTGGCAGGGAAGGAAAAATGTTCTTGTGCACTTGAGAGGGTGCTCTGTGGGTCAGGGCTGCTCAGAGCTCCACATCACTCTGAGCACATTTACAGAGGGTCCTTCTGAAAGACACTGAGGCAGCGTTTACGTGATAGGGAAGGATTCTGGGCTTTGATTTTTTTCTCTTGGTTGGCTGGTTGGGCAGTGGGAGCTGGGAATTTACTTCGCTGCTTTGGAGAAGGCACCAAGAGTCTTGTCAGGACTTGTCTGAGCTGCTCCTGAGCCCCTGCACAGGCAGAGATGCCCCTGAGCAGAGCCCTGCTGCTGGGAGGGGTGTGCAGGGCAGAGCTGAGCACACAGCCCATGGGATGGGCTCTGGGAGCACTGAGAGGGAGCAGAGCTGGGCACAGAGCAGCAGCTCCTGGCAGGGACAGCTCCAGGCAGCAGAGCCATGGGCAGGGAGTGGGGGGAAAGTGTAGCCCAGGCCTGGGGAGGGTGCATTCAGGCATCTCTCTTGGTGTCTGGCACCAGTCCTTTGCTTCTCCCCATGAGATCTGCCCTTTGAAACCATGCTCCCCTGCTCTCAGTAAAGGACAGATATTTGTGGGGCTTCTTTAAGATCAATTTGTTTGTGATGGCACCTTACAGCCAGTGCAAGTGTAAGCAGAGGGCAAATGGCACAAGTACTGATGGACACTTCACCCGTCCTGGCTCTGCACTAAGTTTCAAAGAGCTGAGACCTTTTGCCTGTTTCAACACTCTTCAGGTTTTCAGTCATACAAAGAAGGATTTATACGCCTAGAAAGAAGCCCCAGCAGTGTTATGCTAGTCAATAAAAACACAGTCAAAATGATTCTAAGGCGAATCTGAGCCTCTCTTGTGCAGCCCAGACTCACCTGAGTCATGAGTGCAAGTACTGAACTTTACAATAAAGTTGGATTTCCTCTGACATCGCTTGTGAACATCAGAGCTGGACAAAGCACTGCTTAAGAGCAAAGCTGACACCATGGCAGCACACGGGGAGAGGTCCTGCTCCTCACACCACACTCAGCCAGCACAAACCAGAGAAAGGAAATGCATTTCAGCTGGGGGGATTTCTATGAGAAATGGAGCGGCTTTGCTCAGAGGAGCCTGCAGTAATTGTTCCCTGTCCTTTCCTTGTTTGAACAGGCCCCATACCCAGAGGCAGCAGATGTCCAATGGCAGCTCCATCACCTACTTCCTCCTCCTGCCATTCGCAGACACACGGGAGCTGCAGCTCTGGCACTTCTGGCTCTTCCTGGGCATCTCCCTGGCTGCACTCCTGGGCAACGGCCTCATCATCACCACCACAGCCTGTGACCAGCACCTCCACACCCCCATGTACTTCTTCCTGCTCAACCTCTCCCTCCTGGACGTGGGCTGCATCTCCACCACTGTCCCCAAATCCATGGCCAATTCCCTCTGGAACACCAGGGCCATCTCTTACTTGGGATGTGCTGCACAGGTCTTTCTGTTCATCTTTTTCAGTTCAGCAGAGTTTTATCTTCTCACTGTCATGTCCTACGACCGCTACGTGGCCATCTGCAAGCCCCTGCACTACGGAACCCTCCTGAGCAGCAGAGCTTGTGTCCTCATGGCAGCAGCTGCCTGGGGCACTGGGTTTCTCTATGCTCTGCTGCACACAGCCAATACATTCTCACTACCCCTCTGCCAAGGCAGTGCTGTGGAGCAGTTCTTCTGTGAAATCCCCCAGATCCTCAAGCTCTCCTGCTTAGACTCCTACCTCAGGGAAGTTGGAATTATTGGGTTTTCTGCTTTTCTATTTTTTGTGTGTTTTGTTTTCATTGTGGGGTCCTATGTACAGCTCTTCAGGGCCGTGCTGAGGATCCCGTCTGAGCAGGGGCGCCACAAAGCCTTTTCCACATGCTTCCCTCACCTGGCCATTGTCTCCCTGTTTGTCAGCACTGCAGCATTTGCCCACCTAAAGCCCCCCTCCATCTCCTCCCCATCCATGGATCTGGTGGTGGCAGTGCTGTACTCGGTGGTGCCTCCAGCAGTGAACCCCCTCATCTACAGCCTGAGGAACCAGGAGCTCAGAGATGCTGTGATGAAGGTGGTGACTGGCTGTATTTCATCAGCCGTACACTGCGTGCTTTCCTTTGCAAAGGGCTCCCAGTGTAGGTCGTGAGAGGCCATGTCTGTCTTTCCTGCTTTACAATTGTTTTCCTTTTTCTGCTTGTGATGATGATGTCTTCAAACACATGTCATTTTTCATCCCCTCTGCCCATTTTGTGTGACCCATGGACTTTGTGTCAATGGGGATCTCTCATTGTATTTGAGTAAAATTAATGATCCTGCAGCAACTTCTTCTCTGTGATGTGTCCTCACATGGCAGGAATGAAGGGGAATGAAATCAGCTTTCTGGCTGCTCCAGCTCTGGGATGGCTGCTCTGTACCTGGAGCAGGAAGAGCTCTTGAGGAGCCCAGGGCCGGGGGCTGTTTTGCTGGGGGGAGGGCATTGGCGCTGTAGAGCGGGCAGGGGAGGTGGGAGAGCTTGGAGGGAGCTGGGCTGGGCTGGGAAGTACCCGAGAGAGAACAACATCAGTGTCTATGTTGTACTGCATGACCATGCAGGGTGAGGGCTCACACCAGGGCATTGTGGTGCAGAGTCAGTGCTTGTGGAAGGGGTCACAGACATGGAAGTGCATGACAGAGGAGGCTGGTCTGTGCCCTTGGTGGCAGGAGCAGACCAGGAAGGGGCTGTTGTGCTGGCGTGGGGAGATGGGATGGCAATATGCACTCTACTGCTGTGCTCAGTCTTTAAACCTGGGTTTTAACCACATCAATGCTCTTGCTCTAACAGTTAGTGAGCCCCCATTGACACCACAAGCATCAGCAAAATCCAGGTGCCTGCTCCTGGCCTGTCACCTGCACAACCACCCATGACACCACTGGCACCTGCATAAGGCAGGGGCTGCTCCTGCCCTGACACCTTCTCAGCACCTCTCACACACCAGCAGCTCCTGCACACAGAAGGTTCCTGCTTCACCTCAGATCCTCTGCAGGCAGAGGTGAGCTCCAAGCACATAAACAAACCCAGGCCCTCCTCCTCACCTCTCCCCTGCTCCTACAGTTGGGATGTCACCAGCACCGGTACAAGCCAGGGTCCTGCTCCTTCCCTATAGCTGCACAGTGAACAGTGGCATCATGAGCCCCTGCACCAGCCAGCCATTCATTTCCAATCAGCTCCTGAGCTACCAGTGACAGCACCAGCAGATGCACAAGCCAGGGGCTGCTCCTGCCTCATCAACTGCCCAGGCACCTCTGACACCATCAGCCCCTGACACATCAGGTGCTGAGTTACCGCTGGGTTAAACCACGACCCGGTGTCATGACTGGTCCCTGCATTCCTGCTCACACCCTGCGCGGTCCCTCTGCGGTTCAGGATCTTCACAGAGAAAGACAGAGGACACAGATGTGATGGGATCTCTGGGGGATTTTGTGTGCTGCCTTTGTGTGCAAAGGCAAGTGCTCAGAAGCTGGGTGGGATGCAGTTACAGGGACATGGGTGCGTGGTGCCAGTGGAGGTGCCCTGGGACCCTCTGCCCAGGCTCCAGCTGCAGCTCCCAAGGGGCTCTGCTCTGCAGCAGCTCCTGTGTGACAGCCGCCAGCCCCAGGGGTGGCCTCCAGAGGCACAGGGGCCTCTGGAGGTAGCACTGGGTACGTATGGTCAGACAGCAGAGCGCTGCCCGAGAGCCTGAGACATTTCACACGTGCTTAAAAGGATAAGCAGGTCCTCATCACCCGAAACACTTTTCATCAACTGTCCATGTTTTCCCATGATCCAAATGAGGAATTTCCAGGATTTGTGTTTCAAGGAACAATAAGTAACATGGCAAAAGAGTAACATGGCAAGAATGTAACAAGGCAAGTAACAAAGTAACATGGCAAGGATGGAGAGACACCAGCACAGGTAGAGACATACTGGGGTGAGAAGAAGGTGGGGAAGCGCACTGGGTGTCTGCAGCTTGCAGGGAAACAGGCACAGGCGTGGGACAGTGCAGGATGGGCTGTGGTGCAATGGCCAAGGGAGCTGGCAAGGCTGAATATCCCTGACAGAACCCAGGTCTTTGTCCCCTTGGCTATGGCTGATGTCCTTGCCACAAAGGCCTAAGAGCAGACACTTCATCATCAAGGCCATGGGGTACCATTGTGACCTTGCACCCCCTGGGGAGGCCAGAAGGTGTCATCCTATTGTCCTTCACTTGGCATCACCCTCCCCACATTCCCAGGAAGAGCCTGAGCCAGGGACTGGGGGTCAGGGCTTGGCCATCCTCCTTCACCAAACAAACCAGGGGTGTTCTCAGCATCAGAGTTGCTGCACTTTGCCTTTGCCTGCCCATGATCATGGCCTCCAGTGCTCTGCTCTAACGAGTCCCTGGGGAGGCTTTGTCAGGAATGGCCTCAGCAGGGCCCAGTGATGCTTCAAGGGACTTGGGAATTGCTTCTGAGTTTGACTTCTTGAGAGGGCTCTTGAGTCTGCTCTCGGGATCTGATGTGCATGGACTCAGCACCACAAAGGCCCTGGGGCTCATTCAAACACAGAAAGCCCTGAGGAGCCATGTCTCTGCCTGGAATTCTCTTGAACTCCTCACGACTTGCACATCTCATTGCAGAGGTTTCAGCTGGAGACTCAATGATGAAGGTTTCAGAAAAGGTTTTCTAAAGGAGGTTTTTTTCTTTCAAGGGTATTTTCTCACCTTGTTGAAGCTGAACCTCCTTGATGGCAGCTTTTTCTTGGCATACAGTTCAGGAGTGTGTTTCTACTCCAACCAGTCCCGATTACCTTAGAGAGACCCTGGCTCAATATCAATCAGAGAACGCTGCTGTCACCTCTGCTGCTGAAAAGTAACAAACTGCACAATTTAAAATGAAAAGTCATTTCTATGAGCAGCTCTTTGAAATCATTCTCCACAATGACACTAGGAAACTTCTCTAATAAACTCTACAAGACTAGAAGGAAACTATGGGCAGAGACATGGTTTGTTTGGGCTTGCTTCATTTTACTGAGCCCCACGGTGCATTTGGTGCTGAGTCTTTGACCCTCAGGTGCTGAGAGGAGATTGCACACACCTTCCCATAAGGCAAAGTCAGCAGAAAACCCCAACGTATCTTGAAGCATTAATGAGTCCCACTGAAGGCCATCACCAGCACAGCTTCCCAGGGACTTGCTGGAGGGGACAACTGGATGGCGGCCATAACTGCAGGTAGGCAAAGGGAACGTGAAGGGAGATCAGATGCAGAGAAAACCCTGGGTTTGCTTGATGCAACAGAAAGGCCAAGCCCTGACCCCCCACCCCGGGGAAGGCAGATGAGACATGAAACCCAAAGCTCAGCCCCCTTCCTGGTGTGAGCCTTGGGCCTTAGGCAGGGGGGATCTCACAGGCAATGTGACAACCAGGTGCCTTCTGCTGGCCTGGCAGCGACGCTGGAGATGTGAGCTGAAAGCACAGATCCCAGCCACAAGCCAAGGGCTGACCTGTCAGCTCCTGCAGACAGAAGGGACCTCACAGGCCCTTGCCCAGCCACACTCCTGCTGTTGGCCTGTCCCGTCCAGGGGCAGGCGTGACCTCACAGCCCCCTTCACAGACATTGCCTTCCTGCTGGATTAGGAGTTCCTGAGACACAAGTGACCACCTGATACCGTACCCAACCATCACCATCCTTGTGACCCAGAGCCTGAGCACATACAAGTAAGCTTGTCTCATCAATTCATCCAGTAGAGTTCCGACCAGTGCCCTGAGTACAGAGAAACTTCTGTATTTATTCTGCTGCATTTTCTAGCTCCACATCTGCCTTTCTGCTCTTCCTTCTTCCTCTGTCTATTCTGTCTCCAGAAAGCTCTCTAAGGAAAAGATTCATCAAATCCTGGAATAACTCAGGTTGGAAGAGACCCTTGAACATCATCTTCTCTGGCTACCCTGCTCAAGGCAGGGTTAACCAGGTGAGATCATTCAAATCTCTTCTTTTTCTCCTGTCATCCACCAAGGAACTGAAAAGGCACTCCATCATATTAGACAGGGAGTTGATACAGACATTCAACAGTGTTGGCCCAACTGCTTGCACTGGGGGGTGTCACGGGTAAGTGGCCACCAGGAGGAATGTTCCCCTGGTGACATTTGGGCTTGATCCACTTGCCCACTTCTCTCCCACTACATCATCTGTTTCTTCAGTCCAGAGATCACCAACTGGCGATAAAGAGATTATTAATGGTCCAGGTACAAAACATGCCCTTCCTTCCCCTATCCATATGGGTTCGGCAATCGCTTTCTTGCCCTACAAGCACCTGGAAATGGCTGCAGGAGGATTTGGTCCATCACCTTCCCAGAGACTGGGGTGAGTTGACCAGCCTGTGATTATCCGGAGCCTCCTTCTTGCCCTTCATGAAGAAAGGTTTGATGTCTGCCTTTTCCAAGGACCCCAGAGCATCTCTGATTGCTCTGACACATTTGAGGGCTCAACCCAGAAAGGATGATGTGAGCATTTGCCACGAGCCTGCCCAAGGCATGTGAGAAGAATCCTGCTGGGACAGTGGGGGCTGTTCCTGGGGTCACACACAGAAATGGCAGGGCCCTGTGTGGTATCCACATCTGAGCTGTCCTCGTGCTCTCCTGTAGGAGGCTGGTTTAAGCCCAGCCTCCTACACTCAGGGGTATTCAGAGACACGAGACCTTCCCCTGCACATGCAGAGCCATGCACTGCAGCAGCAGTGTGTCTCTCTGGCCTCCTGCTGCCACTGCCAGAGGCTGGAGGCACCTCAGCCTTGTGGTGCATCGCCTGCTCTGCACTCCCCTGGGGGCCCTGTGGCACCAGGAATGGGCACGAGGACCTTGGTTCATGGAAGCACATCCCAGTGCTGCATTCAGGTAGGTTCCTAAGGAATGTTGCTGTCAAAGTGAAGTGACCTCAAGACACTGTCTGTCGCATTGGCCTTCATGGAACCCCAAGGAATAGCTGATGGTGTTTGTGCTCACCTGGGTTCATCTCCCTGACTGCACAGGATGTGCATGCTTACATTTCACCTGTACAGTGCAAACACGGACTTCTGACCTAGTCATTAGTTGTCCCTTCCGTGGAGTTGTCCCTCCTTGGAGGTTTGGTGAGAGGTCACTGTTGGGAATGGTGGTTTCGAGGGGCTGGTGTGTGACGATTGCCCTGGGGCACCTTGCCAAGGCAGTCCAGCAAGCAAGGTCACAGACTAGGCCCTGCTCTGCTGGAGCTTCAGTTCTGTGCCAGGAGGCCTGGCTGTGCCAGGGACACTGCTCGTACCCCGCTCCTGCACAGGCACACACTGGAGCTGGGCACTGGTTTTTGCCTCATCAGGGCACTTTGCTGAGCATGTTCTAGGCAGCAGCTGTGAAAGAAGACCTGAATGTTCAGGCCTGCCCTGAGGAGATCACCTTTCTTTATTGAAACGCTGGCTTGGAGCTCAGCTCTGTCACAAAAGTGCCCTTTGCCTGTCCCAGCCTGAGCTCACAGCACTGCCACAAAACAAGCCTGTGCCAGAGCACTCAGGCCTTACACCAATGCAACCATCAGGAAGAGCGCGTGGAAGTGGAAAGAGAATAGCCCTGGAAGAGCGAGCGCTGGTGCTCTCTGGACATGCTGCTGTGCCTGGACTCTTCTCTCCTCCACCTTTGCACACAGGAACCAGCAGCTCCAAAAGCCTTGGGGGAAAGATCTCGAGGGAAAAAAGGTAAGTGAAGGTCTCTTTGGTTTATTTAAACACAAAAGGAGCACAGGTCCTCATTTGCACAGCAACTTGGTCAGAAAAGTAAAGCAGACAGTGAATTACAAAGTGGACCACAGCATTTTCACAAGTGAAAAACCACCACCAAACCCAAAAGATACAGATGATAGACTGGGCCTGCAACGAGGGACATTATAACTGCTGTGCAGAAGTTTGTTACTACAGAAACAGATCCAGTCATCATCTTCCTCACAGCATCCCTGAGCTCCTGGTTCCTCAGGCTGTAGATGAGGGGGTTCACTGCTGGAAGCACCACCGAGTAAAGAACTGCATAACCAGATCTAGGGATGGAAAGGATGTGGAGGGGGCTTCAGGCAGGCAAACGTGCCAGTGCTGACAAACAGGGAGACTACAGCCAGGTGAGGGAAGCATGTGGAAAAGGCTTTGTGGCGTCCCTGCTCAGAGGGGATCCTCAGCACGGCCCTGAAGATCTGCACATAGGACCCCACAATGAAAGCAAAACACCCAAAGAATAAACAGGCACCAACCACAACAAGACCAACTTCCCTGAGGTAGGAGTGTGAGCAGGAGAGCTTGAGGATCTGGGGGATTTCACAGAAGAACTGCTCCACAGCATTGCCTCGGCAGAGGGGGAGTGAAAATGTATTGGCTGTGTGCAGCAGAGCATAGAGAAACCCAGTGCCCCAGGCAGCTGCTGCCATGAGGACACAAGCTCTGCTGCCCAGGAGGGTCCCATAGTGCAGGGGCTTGCAGATGGCCACGTAGCGGTCATAGGACATGACAGTGAGAAGAAAATACTCTGCTAAAATAAAAAAGAGAAAGAAGAAGACGTGTGCAACACAACCTGTGTAGGAGATGGCCCTGGTGTCCCAGAGGGAATTGGCCATTGATCTGGGGACAGTGGTGGAGATGGCGCCCAGGTCCAGGAGGGAGAGGTTGAGCAGGAAGAAGTACATGGGGGTGTGGAGGTGCTGGTCGCAGGCTGTGGTGATGATGATGAGGCCGTTGCCCAGGAGTGCAGCCAGGGAGATGCCCAGGAAGAGCCAGAAGCTCTGCTGCCTGGAGCTGTCCCTGCCAGGAGCTGCTGCTCTGTGCCCAGCTCTGCTCCCTCTCAGTGCTGCCAGAGCCCATCCCATGGACTGTGTGCTCAGCTCTGCCCTGCACACCCCTCCCGGCAGCAGGGCTCTGCCCAGGGGCATCTCTGCCTGTGCAGGCTCTGATGGGAACCTCACACCAACCCTGGTGAGGCTGGAAAACTGACAGTGATGCTGTCTGTGAGACATCATGTGCTGATTTCTGATGCTCCCTCATTTATTCACCTCTAACAGTAACTGTTCTAATAGATTAAGAATTTCAGTGCCTTCTCCTGAATGGAGACATTAATTTCTATGTCCCATTGCCCACTCAGACAATGCAGAGCAGAAGATTGATAGAACAGGATCCTTCCCTTTCATTGAGCCTTTCACAGCCTTACTGTGCTTCTTGAACAATTCCTGCCTGCACTTCCATATTCACTTCCACAGCTATTCCCGGGAGAAGGCAGCTCTCATGCCCTGCTCTTTGGATAGTGCAGAAGGAAGCCATGCTCTGGAGCAAATCCTCCTCCTTATCTACACACAGAAACTAAGAGAGTCCTCCTGACAGATCCCGTGGACTGTCTGAGGCAGCAGCTTGAGGAGATCCCTCCAGGAACTGCAGCTGCATTGCCCTGCACCCAGAGCCTTACCACGCACAGGCCTGGGAAGATTTCTCCTGCAGGCAGCTCTCAGCACCCTCCACTGCCAAGTGCCTTTAAGCTCTCTGAGGCTCGCAGGTCTGCCCTCGGTGCCTGCAGGCAGTGCCCCAGCCCTGCTCCTGGGCAGTGCTGTCTCTCTGCAGCGCTGCCCACTTGCCAGCATCTCTCTGCGTCCCAGGAGCCCGGCCCAGCTCAGCAGCAGAGGCCCAGCCCAAGGTGGCACTGCCTCTGCCCCTCTGGGGTCCCTCCAGGGCTCCCTGGGCCCTGGGGGAGCCTGCTGTGAAACAGCCTGAAGCAATCACTGATTTTTCCACCCTCAGCTGTGAGAGACACTTATTTCTGCAGTGTCATTTCTGCTGAGAGACAGTTTGGTCTGAACATCAGCTTTTCTAAGAATTATAGGATAATTTAGGTTCGAAATGACCCTAAAGATCAAGTCCAGCCATTAGCGAAACACTGTCAAGTCCACCACTGAGCCATGTCCAGAAGTGCCACATCTACATGTCTTTTAAATATGTCCAGTGACAGTGATCCAACCATGTCTGTGGGCAGCCTGTTTCTTGTCCCATCATTAGACAGGACAGGCAGGCCAGGACAGGCAGGGGTCTCCTTTACCCCTGCTGAAGGAAGGAATTCTGCCTTGTTAGTTGAGGCATCTCCTCCTCAGACCGTAGCCCTGGGGCTGAAAGGGTACTCAGCTCCCTCCCAGGATCCACAAATCCACAGGAGGTGGGATTCCTCCTGCCTCTGGTCAGGTCTTCATTAAAAAGGGACCTGCATGTGAGCTCCTCTCAGCCCTCCTGGCCATTAACAGTGAAGAGGGCCAGGAGTGAGGTGTCCAGATGCAAATCTTTGGTGACATTTGGCATCACAGGGCTGGTCAAAGTTACATGCAGGTAATAGAGACAGGTCAAAGATACCTGCAGGCTGATATAGAGACAATACCTTTGGGAAGATTCTTGTAGCACTCAGAGACTATCAGCTGTCACTTGCTATCAGTGAAGCAAGGTCTGTCCTTTCTGCCATTCATTAGCTGCAGGCATTGAGTGAACACAAAGTACATCACTGCAAGATCCTTACTCACTCTCTTCATGATTTAAGCAAGGAATAGCCCAAGCATTTTAACTGTGTGACTGGGTCCATCTGGCCTTCAGAGACAGCATCCTCCAAGCACAGCGATGGGTCATAGCAAAACTCAGTACAACTCAAATGGGAGTTCAAAGGCACCAGGATGAGCTGCTACTACTTCAGGAACAGTGAAAGAAAAAACAAGATAACACAGGACCACTACTAAGTAAAGCAAGAGTACATGCAGTAGAGCTCAGACAGCCTATCTCCTCTTTGACTCAGTTCCCACCAGCAAGGTCTCCCAGGCCTCTGTGCTTTGAGGCAGGACTCTGCATGGGAAAGGGGAACAACCAGCACTGGATGGGGATCAAGCCAGGGGTTACTCTGCAAACTACACCCTTACCAGTCCATGGGACCAAAGGGGCTGCATGCAAGGTGCTGAGAGAATGTTTTTCACCAGGATGTGCTGGTCTGTTCTTGTCCCAGGAAGAAAGGCACTGGACTCTGGGAGGCATCATTTAAAATGCTGTTCCTTAGATCTAGCTCTGTAAGTTGAGAATTGTACAGATAATCTCATGTCCCTTTTTGATGGCTGGAACCCCAGGAGGTGTAGCATGGAGATAGGAAAGATGAGGAGGGGGGATTCTCCCTGAACGAAGGGGAAGCTTGGATTTCTGGAGGTCCTCTATGTGACAGGGAACAGGTTGGGTTGGCTTTTGTCACTGAGGATCGGAGGAGTCGGTAAGAGGGACATTGTGCTCACAGTTACAAACTACTTGACGAGGGAGGGGAAACAGAAAAGGTCTTTTGTCAGCACCTGAGGAAGTCTTCACGTTAATGAGCAGGTTCCTATGGAACTGGAATTGCCCCAGCATTCCCTGGCCAGGCAAAGCAACAGGGGGCAACAGTCTGGAGGGTCTTGGGCAACATGGCAGATGCAAGCAAGGAACTGGGACATCTGAGGTGATTGAGGACTGAGAGCAGGGCTATGAAAGAAGCTGGACGGGTTGTGGGGAATTCACAGGCATTGCCAAATGCCCAGAAAACCACAGCTTTTTTGTGCAAAGCAACACAGTGTACCACCAAGTTGCACCCACACACTCCCACTGACCCCAAGCAGAGCCCTGAGTGCTGCAGGAGGGAAAGGATCTCCTTTACCTGGTCCTGGGGGTCAGGGCTTAGCTGCTCTGAGGATAAAGAAACACAAGGGCCTCCATGGACAGTGGGGCCTCCAGGGCACTCAGAAACTTGGGGTTTTCTTGTGCCTTCTGTTTCTTGAGAGGCTTATTCATTCTCACAGTGCTTGCAGTTCAGGAAATTGGCACCACAGGGCTCATTCACACGCAAAGTGTTCAACCCGTTCCAACCCCCTGCCAGGGGCAGGGTCACCTACCACTAGAGCAGGTTGCCCCAAGCCCCTGTGTCCAACCTGGCCTTGAACACTGCCAAGGATGGGGCAGTCACAGCTTCTCTGGGCACCCTGTGCCAGCGCCTCACCACCCTCACACCCTTCTTCCCGACATACCATCTCATCTCCCCTGTATGGCAGTTTACAGCGGTTCCCCCTTGTCTTATCACTAGACACCCTTTAAATGAATGCATCTACACCTTTCCTGTAGGCATCCCGTTAGGTGCTGGAAGGCAAACTCATTGTCTAAATCATTGCCTGAATTATCATTTACATCATCTTCAAATCACTGTGAAACCACTGTTGAAATAAAATTCAATTATTGCTTAATCAGCAGTGGATAATCATTTGATTTTAATTCAGTCACTGATTAATTACTATTGGTCATTGATAAAGCCCTTTCAGTTCTCCCCGCAAGGATGACTTCTCTGAACCATTCCCCTGTGAAGCACAACAAGTCACAGCTCCAAGTCCATTTACCTTCAGGCGTGCAGCAGCAGATCCAGCAAGTGCCCCCGTTGCACTCTGAGGGCCATGGCAGCTGGAGGAAGCCCAGCACATCCAGGCTGGGTCCAAAGAGAGCTGAAGGGAAGGTTCCCGAGAGCAGGAGAGCTCCTGGCACAGGGACTATCCCAGCTCCAGGTCCAGCTTGCACTGGATGCCCTGCCCCTCGCGCCCTCGGCGGTGGGTCACAGCGGGGCCCTTTGTGACCCGGTCTGTGACACTCCCCGGCGTGGTCCTGCCCCTTGCGCTGCCCTTCCCTCCCCCTGCCCACATCCCTCCATCGTGCAGGGGGGCAGAGAGACCCCCCAGCTGCCCCAGGGTAGCCTGGCAGGAGCTGGGGGCTTCCCAGGAGAGCAGCTCTGCGCTGGAGCCAGCCTAGGGCTGCCTGGGGCAGCCACTGCAGAGCGGGAAGTGAGGGCTCCCCCAGGCCTGGGCAGGCTCGGGGCCCAGGGACTGCCACGAGCTGGATGCTGCCACTGCCGAATTCCGCTTCCTCCTCACACTGCCAGCAGGGGCCTGCGCTCTGCTGCCAAAGGGATTGAGACAATGCATTGGCAATATCAATTGTGCCATCCCGCTTTGCTGCTTCGGACTCCGGTTCATATTGAAGTGTCAGCATGGGCACTTTGGCAGCGCTCAGTGGTGGTGTGACCTCATTGAGGCCATGATAGTCTCCTGTTAGTCTCCACTCTCCATTAGACTTTCACACAAGCCGTATGGGGCTATTAAAGGGTGAGCGGGTCCTGCTGAGCACTCCTGGGCTCTCCAATCAATAGATCAACTCATGGATGGGAATCAGGGAGCCTCAGGAAACCCGGCTGTCCATGCCCTGCATTGGTCCTGGCGGTCTCTGGCAATGCCAGTGGAAACCCACTGGACATTCCACAATGCTGAGCTGCCCTTGGAGCTTCTGCCAACACCTGTAGTACCTGCCCAACATTGCCCACTGATGGTGGCACTGTTGGCTCTGCAGGTACTGGGGCAGGAGAAGGGCCCTGGCGTATGCAGCTCCTTGGGGTGTCCTGGTGGCTGTGGAGGTGACAGCCCAGGAGCAGGCTCCTGCATCTCCTGCTGCTTGAGATGTCCCTGCTGGCTCCCCAACTCTTGGAGCTGTTTCTGCTGTAAAGTGCTTCACCCTCTTATTTGTCCACCCACCCAGACTGCAATGGCTTCCCTTGGGGAGAGCAGCATTGAGGGAAACCGTGCCAAGAGCTGTGCTGGAGCTGACGGAAACCACATTCATTCTTTGCCTCCTCACACACAACTGCAGGCTCTCAGCTTGGCCAGGCAGGAGTTACCCTTTGTATGGCTTTTAGGTGCCCAGAAATGTCACCCCAGAGGACTCTGATGCTGGCACATGCCTCACCAAAGGAAGCTTGTACAGCCTGTGCTCCCGTGGCGTGCACTCGGGGCGTTTTTCAAAGGTAAGTGCAAGACGTCCTTGTGCTCTCTCCCAAGAGACCTCTGCCAATCCAATGACCTTTCACAAGGGGGATCCCAAAGGAATGCTGATCTTCCCCTGGAACTGCACTGCCACTGTCCTACCTGTTACACCACGTGCTTCATTCCTCTCGTCTTTCAGAGATTTTCCCCTGTCCAGCAGAAAATGGCCAGCTCTGACGCCCTGTTTTCAGCAGGCTGTCTAGGCAAAGGCCCTTCCCACTGTTCTCCACTTGTCTCCTCCCCTTTCTCTTTGTTTATTCAGAGTCCTCTCCCCTAAGCTGCTGCTTTGAGCTCCAGGCAGGAAAGGCTTACAAGTCTTTCTCTGGTCTCACTGTCTCCTTGGACAACTCTTCAATCACATTCACAGCTACCTCTTTGTATCTACCTGTGTGTCTAAAACATTTCTCATGAGATTATCCCTGTGGAGGAATGTGACCCCGTGAAGTGCTGCTTGTACCAGGCACGGGGTGCCCGAGTGTATTTTACCGTGTAGGACATTTTGTCCTGCTTTCCTTTGCTTTGCTTGCCCAGAGGAACAATCCTGCTGTGCCTGTGTGCAGGCAGGTCTCTAAGGCAGCCACGCTGGGAGTTGGTGCACAGGAGCTGCACCATCCAGCCGCCAGCTTCAGTGGAGAAGTCGGCTGTGAGGAGACGTGACACAAGTCTCAGGTGGACGATGAGAGCAATGCTGGGTGGGGAGGTGAGGAGTGAGGTGCTCAGTGCAGCGCTGGACCTTAAGGGCTGCTTCTCCTGCCTGTCCTGCAAGAGTACATGCAGGTAGATCTCAGATAGCCTATCTCCTCTTTGCCTCAGTTCCCACCACCAAGGTCTCCCAGGCCTTTGTGCTTTGAGGCAGGACTCTGGGTGGGAAAGGGGAACAAGCAGCGCTAGATGGGGATCAAGCCAGGGGTTACTTTGCAAACTACACCTTAACCAGTCCATGGGACCAAAGGGGCTGCATCCAAGGTGCTGAGAGAATGTTTTAGCCCAGGACGTGCTGGTCTGTTGTTGTCCAGGAAGAAAGGCACTGGACTCTGTGAGGCATATTTAAAATGCTGTTCCATAGAAAAAGCACTGTAAGGGGAGAATTGTACAGATAGTCTCATGTCCCTTTGATGGCTGTGTCCTGGGTTCAGCTATAGCAGTCATTTTTCTCCTTCTCCAGTAGCTAGTGCAGTGCTGTGTTTTTTAACTTTCAGCCTGGGAACAACGCTGATAACACCGATGTTTTTAATTGTTGCTAAGTAATGTTTATTCTAACCAAGGACTTTCTCAGTCTCATGCTTTGCCAGGGAGGAGGGGAAGCCGGGAGGAAGCAGAGACAGGACACCTGACCCAAACTAGCCAAAGGGGTATTCCATACCACAGCACGTCCTGCCCAGTATATAAACCGGGGGGAGTTACCCGGAAGGCCCAGATCACTGCTCGGGTCGGGCTGGGTATCGGTCGGCGGGTGGTGAGCAATTGTATCCTTTCCCCTTGTTATTTCACTAATCATTATTATCATTGGTGGTAGCAGTAGTGGTTTTGTATTATACCTTAGCTGCGGGACTGCTCTTATCTCAACACGTGGGAGTTACATTCTTCCGATTCTCCTCCCCATCCCTTCGGGAGCGGGGGGAGGAAGGGGGGGAGTAGCGAGCGGCTGTGTGGTTCTGAGTTACCAGCTGGGCTCAAACCATGACAGGCTGGAACCCCAGGAGATTGGAGGCAAGAAATATGAGATGGGGGGATGCCCCCTGCATGAAGCGGAAGCTTGGATTTATGAAGGTCCTCTGTGTGATAGGCAACAGGTTGACTTTTGTGACTGAGGATCAGAGGAGTCGGTAAGAGGGACATTGTGCTCACAGTTACAAACTACTTGATCAGGGAGGGGAAACAGAAAAGGTCTTTTGTGAGCACCTGAGGAAGTCTCCAGATTAATGAGCAGGTTCATATGGAACTGGAATTGCCCCGGCATTCCCTGGCCAGGCAAAGCAACAGGGTGCAACAGTCTGGAGGATCTTGGGACAACCTGTTCACACAGATGCAGGGTGGGCCAACAAGGGTGATGCTCCCTTGGACCTGATCCTGGCCAGCAAGGAAAAGCTGCTCAGGATGTGACCATCAGTGTCAGCCTTGGCTGTCATGAGCATGCAATAGCGGGTACTCAGATGCCAAAGGGCATGAGGAAGGCCAGCAGCAGAGAACAGACCCTGGGCTCCAGAGAAGAGGACTTGGACTTGCTTGGGGACTGATCCAGGAGGTTCCATGGGAAGCAACTTTGATGGTGAAGGAGCATGAGCAAGTCTGATAAGGACCCCTGAGCCTGGAGAATGCAGGAACCTCCTGGAGTGAGGTGTTGCTGCTGCAGGGGAATTGCAAAGGTTCTGTGAGACACTTGTGAGTGCGGGCAGAGAGCAGGGTGTGCACAGCAGAGAGGGTGCTACAGGCCAGAAAAGGACCTGGAAGAGCAAGGGACAGTCCTGCTGATGTGGAATAGCTCAAGTTCTGATTTTAGGGTAGCACAATAATGAGGATTGGCAGTGCAGTGCTGCCAATGTGGATCCAAGTGGAGGATGCAAGCAAGGAACTGGGACATCTGAGGTGATTCAGGATTGTGAGGAGGGCTATGAAAGAAGCCAGATGGGTTGTGGCGAGTTCACAGGCATTGTGAAATGCCCAGAAACCCACAGCTTTGTGCACAAAGCAATGCAATCTACCACCGAGTTGCTTCCCACACACTCCCATTGACCCAGGCAGAGCCCTGAGCGCTGCAGGAGGGAAAGGATCTCCTTTACCAGGTCCTGGGGGCCAGGGCTTAGCCACTCTGGTGATGAACAAATGCAAGGGCCTACCTGGCATCAAAGCCACCAGCACATCACTTTGGCCACGTGCAACCAGTGTCTCCAAGGTTTTGCTGAATAAACCCAAAGGGACTGACACATTGACTGGTCATTCCCACTGGGACGTGCATCAGAATTTCTCAAATCCAAGCATTCCCATTAAAATCTTCAGCTTAATGATTCAGTTCAGTAACAAGGCCATTTCTCACACACACATTTTGGGGGGCAATGACTCTGAGACACTGCAGCTGTGAGCTCCATCTCCATCAGGCACATCTTGTGCTGGGACCCAAACTCTCACTTCCTGCTTGGTCATGGTGCTCCCCAACCTTCTGCACTACAGATGTGGGTAATAAATGAACTCCAGCCCGAGCCTTGCACAAGTGCTTGGAACTCACCGAGTGCAGATGTGCTTCAGGGAGCTCTTCCCCTCACCAAGATGTGTTTCCTCAATGGTGGTTTGGGGTCCATGAATGTGGAGTGGAGAGACATGGTTGTTACCAGAGGAGGAAATGGAAAGTGCTACTGAGAAACACGGCTGCTGCCTGGTGCAGGTCCAAGGAATCACCCTCCAGGGATGCATGTGTCGGAAAGGAAGCCGTCCCAAATGAGGTGCCCTGTCTCCAGAGCATGGGGTACCTTGCACCCAAGGACACCACCTTTCCTTCTGGCTCTTGCCAAGAAGTTCTCAATCCAAACCATTCCTTTTTCCCACTGCTCCTCCTTGGTGCTTAGTTCTCTACACTGATGGCATCACCCATTGCTCTACAAACCTCCTTTAGATGGCCTTGCTGAGGGATATTCACTTCACCTAATGAATTGACACTATAGGAGCAGCCAACAACTCCTTGAAGGGTGGTTGATAGAGGATTTCTTGGTAGTGGGAAGAGAAGGAAATCTCTACAAAGTGCAGCTTGTAAGGTTCAGACTCAAAGTGAGGAAAGAGAAATGTCACTCCAAAGGTGGACTCGTGGTGCAACAGGTCACTCAGAGGGAGTCTGGATCAGCTCATGGCTTTGTGTTTCAAGGAACAGACAGCGAGGGGTGGAGAGATGTGACTGAAGGTGCAGAAATGCCAGGTGAGAGCTAGGTGGGAAAGCAAGATGGGTGTCAACAGCCTGAAGGGAAAGAGGTGCAGGCATGGGCCAGTGGAGGACAGCCTGCAGCAGAGATGACTGAGGGTTCTGGCAAGGCTGAAAGGCCCAAAAGAACAAAAGGTCTTTGTCCCCTCGGCTATGGCAGTTGCCTCTTTCATCAAGGCCTATGAGGAGAACTTTCATTCTCAGGATTTCAGGCTCTACTTCTCCAAGGGCTGTGCTCAGGGCTTGGCCTTTCTGCTCCATCAATCAAACCAAGGGTTTTCTCACCATCAGACACCTGCATTTTGCCTTTGTGTTCCTGTAATCACAGCTTCCAGTTACTTGCTTTAATGAGTCCCTGGGGAGGCTTTGTCAGTAACAGCCCTCAGTGGGGCCCATTAATGCTGAAGGGACCTGGGGCTTTGTTTCTGACTAGGACTTCTTCAGAGGTTTCTTCAGTCTCCTCTCAGTACCTGATGTTCATGGACTCAGCCCAAATACACCATGGGGCTCATTAAAATCCTGATGAGCCATGTCTCACCCTGTGGTTTTTGTCAAGTCTTCCAGATTGTCTTCCAGGGAATTGGGGAGGTTTCCCAGTGCAGGAAGATGACAAATAGCTTCCAATAAAAGTTATTTGAAAGTGTTTATTTAATTACTTTTCAGTTTAGAAATTTCTATTCCATTGCCATTGATCCTGAGTGATGATCACTTCAGCATTAAGTGTCCAGATGAAACCTCTGCAATGAGTTGCGCAAGTCATGAGGAGTTAAAGAAAATTCCAGGCAGAGGCATGGCTCCTCAGGGCTTCGTGTATTTTAATGAGCCCCAGGGCCTTTGTGGTGCTGAGTCCATGCACTTCAGCTCCTGAGAGGAGACTCAAGAGCCCTCTCAAGAAGTCAAACTCAGAAGCAATTCCCAAGTACTTTAAAGCATCACTGGGCCCTGCTGAGGCCATTCCTGACAAAGCCTCCCCAGGGACTCGTTAGAGCAGAGCACTGGAGGCCATGATCATAGAATCATAGAATCATAAAATCATAGAATAGTTAGGGTTGAAAAGGACCTTAAGATCACCTAGTTCCAACCCCCCTGCCATGGGCAGGGACACCTCACACTAAACCATGTTGTCCAAGGCTCTGTCCAACCTGGCCTTGAACACCGCCAGGGGTGGAGCATTCACAGCTTCCTTGGGCAACCCATTCCAGTGCCTCACCACCCTCACAGTATATATCTAATCTAAACTTCCTTATATCTAATCTAAACTTCCCCTGTTTAAGTTTGAAGCCGTTACCCCTTGTCCTACCACTACAGTCCCTAAGGAAGAGTCCCTCCCCAGCATCCTTATAGGCCCCCTTCAGATACTGGAAGGCTGCTAGGAGGTCTCCGCGCAGCCTTCTCTTCTCCAGGCTGAACAGCCCCAACTTTCTCAGATTGTCTTCATATGGGAGGTGCTCCAGCCCCCTTATCATCCTCGTGGCCCTCCTCTGGACTTGCTCCAACAGCTCCATGTCCTTTTTATGTTGAGGACACCAGAACTGGATGCAGTACTCCAAGTGAGGTCTCACAAGAGCAGAGTAGAGGGGCAGGATCTCCTCCTTCGACCTGCTGTAACACTTCTTTTGATGCAGCCCAGGATACGGTTGGCTTTCTGGGCTGCAAGCGAACACTGAAGCCAGCTCATGTTAAGCTTCTCATCAACCAACACCCCCAAGTCCTTCTCTGCAGGGCTGCTCTGAATCTTTTCTCCGTCCAACCTGTAGCTGTGCCTGGGATTGTCTCTACCCAGGTGTAGGACCTTGCACTTGGCTTGGTTAAACTTCATAAGGTTGGCATTGGCCCACCTCACAAGCATGTCAAGGTCCCTCTGGATGGCATCCCTTCCCTCCAGCATATCAACCGAACCACACAGCTTGGTGTCATCGGCAAACTTGCTGAGAGCGCACTCAATCCCACTGTCCATGTCGCCGACAAAGATGTTGAACAGGACCGGTCCCAACACCAATCCCTGAGGGACACCACTCGTTACTGTTTTCCAACTGGACATTGAGCACTTTACCACAACTCTTTGTGTGTGGCCATCGAGCCAGTTCTCTATCCACTGAGTGGTCCATCTATCAAATTGATGTCTCTCCAATTTCGAGACAAGGATGTCGTGCGGGACGGTGTTGAATGCTTTGAACAAGCCCAGGGAGATGACGTCAACTGCTCTGCCCCTGTCCATCAGTTCCGTGGCTCCATCATAGAAGGCCACCAAATTGGTCAGGCAGGATTTCCCTTTAGTGAAACCATGTTGGCTGTCACCAACCACCTCATTGTTTTTCATGTGCCTTAGCATGCTTTCCAGGAGAATCTGCTCCAAGATTTTGCCAGGCACACAGGTGAGACTGACTGGTCTGTAGTTCCCCGGGTCTTCCACCTTCCCCTTCTTGAAAATGGGGTTATGTTACCCTTCTTCCAGTCATTGGGAACTTCACCTGACTGCCATGATTTTTCAAATATGAAGGACAGTGGCTTAGCAACTTCATTCACCAGCTCCTTCAGGACCCGTGGATGGATTTCATCATGTCCCAGGGACTTGTGCACGTTCAGGTTCTTAAGATGGTCTCAAACCTGATGCTCTCCTACAGTGGGCCTAAGGTCTTCATTCTCACAGTCCCTGCATCTGCTTTCCAAGACTTGGGTGGTGTGGTCAGAGCATTTCCTAGTGAAGACTCAGGCAAAGAAGTCATTAAGAACCTCAGCCTTCTCCAAATCCAGGGTAGCCAGTTCTTCTGATAGCTTCCGGAGAGGGCCCACGTTGTCCCTAGTCTGTCTTTTATTTGCTACGTACCTACAGAATTCTTTCCTGTTATCTTTCACATCCCTTGCCAGATTTAAATAGATATAATTATATAATAGATCTATATTACTATTATAAATAATACACTCCAATATCAATGCTTTTCAGCCCGGTGGGCCCATGAAACCTTAGGCCACAGGAAGTGAGGGCATCCACCCAGAAGGGTCGGGTCGCTGCTTGGGTCAGGCTGGGTGTCGCTCAGCAGGTGCTGAGCAATTGTATTGGGCATCACTGCTGGCTATTGGTGTTTTCTTTCCCCTTTTGGTTCCATATCTCTCCCCTTGTTGTGTCCATTATTATCATTAACAATAATACTAATATTACATTGTACTTGATTTCAGTTCCTGACCTGTTCTCATCTCCACCCATGGGTTTTTCATTGTTACCATTCTCCTCCCCATCCCACCCGGGTGCTGAGCGAACAACTGCTGGTGCTGAGCTTCTGGCTGGCTTTAAACACTGACCCTGTCCTGGCCCCTTTGCTGTGGCAGCAGGGGCTGGACACTTGCACTCTTGGAACTCAGCTCTTTGGAATGGCACAGAGCTGGAAGCAGCATTATTTTGCTGAGAAAGTGCAGCTCCCAAGTGTTGCTGGGGCTGGGGCAGCGCTTGCCAAGGGCAGGGGAGGCCCAGCAACAGCTCCTGTCCTGGCACTGTTGCTGTGGGAGCACAGGGGCTCCCACAGGCATTGCCGCAGCCAGGATCGCACAGGGGTGGCTTTAGCCCACCAGCTCCTTCCCACCTTCCGCAATGCCCAGGGGGCTTCTGGGCTGTGCCTGCGCCTGCCACGGCCTTCTGGAATGCCTGGTGGGTGTTTGCAGGCATTGGGGGTACCTGCCAGGGCCTCCTCCTTACACGATGGCCAACGCTCTTCCCAGGGCCTTGCTGGAGCCCCAGCGTTCCCTTTTTGTCTGCAGAATTCCCAGTGGGCATCCGCAGGCTTTGCCTTAGTCCGTGAGGGACACTGCTGCCTTCCGCAGTTCCTGGAGGGCTTCCATTGCTGGTACCCTACAGCTCGCATGGCGCCTTCTGGAATGCTCGGCACAGGGCTACCAATGACAGCACCAGCAGCTGCACTGCCCAGGGGCTGCTCCTGCCCTCACATCTTCTCAGCACCTCTCACACCAGCAGCTCCTGCACACACAAGGCTCCTACTTCGCCCCCAGCACCTCTGCAGCCAGAGCTGAGCTCCAAGCACATGAACAAGCCCAGGGCCTCCTCCTCACCTGTCCCCTGCTTCTCCAGCTGGAATGGCACCAGCACATCTCCTGACAGCTTCTCCTCCCTTTAGAGCACGCACCCACAATGTGTTTCAAGCAAACACTAAAGTAGTATTGAAAAGTCAAAGAACACGTACCTGGACGCGCAGGGCAGCCAGGGGAGATGCAGCCTCCCGACGGAGGGGTCTCCTCTGCACTGGTTACTGCAGGGCTCTCGCTCCTTAAATAGCCCACTCTCACCGTGGGGGCCCCCATCACAATGGGCATCTCCACCGCGACCGCCATGGCTTTGTGATGGCGGCAGCATCGTGCCCATGGCTGCTGGGCACCGAGGGGATGTTCCAACTGTGACTCCAGAGCAGGGCTTCCCTGTGCACCATGCGAAGGACAGCAAAAGACAGGTCCCTTCTTCCGGGGCTGGCTGCAGGGTGTGAACGTGGGTGTGCAGCCAGGGGTGCCCAGCACTGTCCTTGAGAGCAGGGTCCCTGCACCCCGGGGGCTGTGTGCTGGGGCAGGGACTCTGCCTCCTGCCAGGGTCAGCACTCAGCCTGCCCGGGAGCTCCCCACGGCGCTGGGGGGGAGCTGGGGGGGAAGGATTGACCCCAGCAGGGCAGCCGAAGGGTACTGCTGCTGTAGAGAGGGTGCTGTGTGAGTCAGGGTTACTCACAGCTCCAGATCAGCCCAGGACATTTCCAAGGGGACTTTCCAACGGGAAGCTCAAGGCAGGGCTTGCTAGAATGACAAGGAGATTTTCTGAGCCTGTGTTCTCAGATTCCTATTTGTGATGAATTTGGGGGTAGAAATGAAAAGGAGCTCTCATGCTTGAACAAGTCTCTCAGACTCCTGAGGCGTGACTTTGGGTGAGCATCAGGATGATTCCTGATGTGCCTTCAACCACTCCTCTGCCTATGGACAGCACCAGCATCATCCATAGGGCTTGATGTGACCTGCCCTTCTCCACCTGCAAACAGGAACACGTGCCCAGGCAGTTCCCTTAAAACAGTCAGGTTTGTGGAGGGTCAAGGTGAGTGCAGAGAGGTTCACATGAGGTCTGTGAGCACTCACAGAGAAAGACATGGGAGAGGGAAACATCTCCCAGCAGTAACATCTCCATGTAGCAGGGATATGACCTGGGAATGGGAGAAAAGTAAACCCAGAACTGCTGTGGCAGGGAAAACTCAGGACTATTCGTGTGAGCCCTTGTATGCAGAGCCCTTCCTCTGAGCCAGCCCCCTTGGCTCCTCTCCCACCCAGCACAGCTCTGCCCTCAGGGCTGGGGGTCACAGGCGTGACCCCCTCCCCTGCAGGCAGAGCTCCTGCAGAGCCGTGGTGCTTGTCTCCTCCACCTGCTGCCTCCAGACTGCACTGCTACCCTCCCTCATGCCTCTGGGTATACCTGGCCTCTCCCATCTTGCTATTGGCGGGGAGGGGGAGGTGTGGTGGGGGCAGTGATGGTGGCAGACCTGACCTCTGCTTTTTCTTTTTCCTCTGGACCTACCTCACTGTTCTGTGGACTCAAGCCAGCCTCCAGCTCGTCGCTCCCCCTTCTCCCCCCCCCACCCCCGTGCACTTAGGTCTGCGCTGCATCCATCCACCCAATTGATTCATTAACGAGTTGGTGAATTATTCGTTCACGGGTTCATGCATTCCTGAATTCATCCTGTTATTCCTTTGACCCTTTCTTTCTTTGTACTGAAACTGGTTTGGGGGTTTTTTAAGCTTTTTCTTTTTAATTTTCTAATTTTTTTATTCTTTCATTCAATTTTTTATCTATATGTATCTATGTGTCTGTCTATATATCTATGTATCTATGTATCTATCTATGTATCTATCTACTTCTCTATCTATCTACTTATCTACCTATGTCTCACCCTCCCTCCGCAGCAATCATCCCCTTGCCCTGCCGCCCCACTCCCCACCCCCTCCCTCCCATCCGGGAGGGAAGGCTTCTGTGTAAAGAAACACGCTCGCACCCTGTTTCTTTTTGTATTCTCCTTCCCTTTCTCTCTCAGGTTCTGGTCTCGGTGTCGGTCTCCCCGTCCCTCCCTCCCACTCTCCTTTACCGTCCGCCTTCATTGGATCCTGTTTCTCGTGGCCGGTAGCCCGCCTGTCTCTCCCGTGCGGCGATATTCCGGCTCTGCCGCTGGGGACAGGGACTGGGGGGGTGTGGGGGGTGTCGGGGCCGAGCGCGATGCCCGCGGGCGGGCTGGGCAGCGCCGGCTGCAAAAGAGAAGGCGGTGGTGCTGCCACCAGCAGAACAAACCCAGTTCATGTCTGTCTGCGGGGGCGCGCGGGACCCCCCGAGAGGCCCCTGGACCGACAGCCCCCCCAGTCCCAGCCTGTGCTCGCGTGTGTGCGCGTGTGTGCATTTGTGTGTTCATTGTAAGTGCATGTGTGTGCACGTGCGTGTGTTCGTTTGTGCGCGTGTGTGTTCTGTGTGTGCATATGCGTGTGTGTGCATCTATGTTTGCACGTGTGTGCGCATTTGTGTGTGCATGATCATGTATGCGCGTGCATGTGATAGCGTGTGCGCGTTTGCACGTGTGTGCACGTGCATGTGTGCGTGCGTGTGAGCACGTGCATGTGTGTTTGCACAAGCGTGTGTGTGAGTGTGCGTGTATGTGTGCATGCGTTTCTGCACGTGCGTGTGTTCGTGTTCATGTGTTTCTGTGCACGTGTGTGTGCGTGTGTGTGCGTATGCATGCATGTATATGTGTGCACATGTGTGTGCGTGTGTATGTGTGTGCGTGTGTGCACATGCATGTTTGTGTGTGCGTGAACGTGCATGTGTGTGCGTGCATGTGTTCATGTGTGTGAGTGTTCGTGTGTGCACGTGCGTTTGCGTGTGTGTGTCCAGGTGCGTGTATGTGTGTGTGTGCATGCGTGAGTGTGTGTGTGAGTGTGTGTGAGAGCTCTTGTGCTGTGGGGGGTGGGTGCGGGCTGCAGCATCTGCAAAACCCCAGCTGCATCAGCTGCTGTATTTCAGTGTATTTTTGTTTGTTTGTTTGTTGTTTTGTTTTGTTTTGTTTCGGTTTGGTTTGTTTTGTTTTGTTTTGTTTTTTGGTGGGGACTTTTGGGCTTTGGGGTTTTTTTTTCCACTTTCTCCTGCTCCTCCCAGGACACCCTCTCCCCAGCGGGGTGTCTGACCAGGCAGAGGTGGCAGCATGTGCATGTGTGTGTGGGTGCATGTGTGTGTGTGCATGCACATGTGCATGCATGTGTGCGCATCAGCTGCTGTATTTCAGTGTCAACCAAAACCAGCCTCAATGACAGGGAACGAGGGCGAGGGATGTGACGATGTGGGGGAACAACCTCGACCTCCAAAGCACACGCCCCGCTGTGCACACACAGTCCTGTCCCGTCCCGCCCCCCCCTAAACCAGTAACCAAAACCCACACTGCACAGCCCCAATCTCGCTCCAGGGGCTGCTGCCTCTGCCCGGTCAAACCCCGCCCACCAGTCCGTGGGACCAAAGGGGCTGCATCCAAGGTGCTGAGAGAAGGTTTTTCCCCAGGACGTGCTGGTCTGTTCTTGTCCCAGTGTGAGAAACTATGGACTAGGATATTGTTTATTAAGATTTATGTTAAGCTCAATGTAAAGGTTAGGCAACAAAGATGTGAAATCGCTTATGCAAACAGAAACCCGGACACTGCTTGAGTAAGATAAGATAACCACAATCGCGAGATAACCGCCAGACTTCCAGGAACCGACAGAAACAGGACAAACAACCCCAGATAAGGACATGTGAATGAGGGGTCAACTATGGGATAAAGGAGAAAGACTTCTTATTTCGGCCTCAACGACCACCAGGAGGTAGAAAACGACCCCCTAACAACAACTGAAGCATGCGCAGAGTACCTCCACTACTTCATGAACACGGAAGTAAAGATGTATAAAAAGGGACTGTTTGAACTGCTCAGCACGGCAGTGGCGGAGCGCAGACTCCCCTGTCATCCAGCGCTGTTTTTGCTCATATTCTACTTGCTATAATTAATAAAATTTTAATTGGATTATGATCCGTTGTGGTCACAATTTGTGACACCAGGAAGAAAGGCACTGGACTCTGGGAGGCATCATTTAAAATGCTGTTCCTTAGATCTAGTTCTGTAAGGGGAGAATTGTACAGATAATCTCATGTCCCCTTGATGGCTGGAACCCCAGGCGTGTAGCATGGAGACAAGAAGGATGAGAGGGGGTGCCCCTTGCATGGAGAGGAAGCTTGGATTTCTGGAGGTCCTCTATGTGACAGGGAACAGGTTGGGTTGGCTTTTGTCACTGGGGATCAGAGGAGTCAGTAAGAGGGACATTGTGCTCACAGTTACAAACTAGTTGATCAGGGAGGGGAAACAGAAAAGGTCTTTTGTCAGCACCTGAGGAAGTCTCCAGCTTAATGAGCAGGTTCCTATGGAACTGGAATTGCCTCAGCATTCCCTGGCCAGGCAAAGCAACAGGGGGCAACAGTCTGGAGGGTCTTGGGACAACCTGGAGGATGTATGCAAGGAACTGGGACATCTGAGGCAATTGAGGACTGTGAGCAAGGTAATGAAAGAAGCCGGATGGGTTGTGGGGAATTCACAGGCCAAATGCCCAGGAATCCTTGAGACTGGCTGTTCTCCAGCCTGCCCTGCCCTGAACGGTCTCCACTGGCCTCTGCCGTGGGCACCAGCAGAGACAGGATGTTCCTCACAAATGTCTGCCCCTGCTTCCGGGGCTGACTCGCTGATGAGAGCTCTTCTGCATCCAAATGCAGATCGTATTTTACAGTCATACAGTCACAGACTGGTTTGGGTTGAAGGGACCTTAAAGCTCAGCCAGTCCCAAGCCCTGGGTACCCAGTGGCCATGGGCCCGATGCTGCTGCCATCACAAAGCCGTGGCGGTCACTGTGGAGACGCCCATTGTGACGGGGGCCCCCATGGTGAGTGTGGGCTATTTAAGGAGCGAGAGCCCTGCATGTAACCAGTGCAGAGGAGACCCCTCCGTCGGGAGGCTGCATCTCCCCTGGCTGCCCTGCGCATCCAGGTACGTGTTCTTTGACTTTTCAATCCTACTTTAGTGTTCGCTTGAAACACGTGGGTGTGTGCTCTAAAGGGAGGAGAAGCTGTCAGGAGATGTGCTGGTGCCATCCCAGCTGGAGGAGCAGGGGAGAGGTGAGGAGGAGGCCCTGGGCTTGTTCATGTGCTTGGAGCTCAGCTCTGCCTGCAGAGGTGCTGGGGGCGAAGCAGGAGCCTTTTGCCCCAAACCAGTCTGTGGTTCTGTGATTGTGTGATTTCATTCAATACCTTTAGCACTGGATGTAATTTTTATATGATGAGAAAAATGAACCATAGATTCCTTCAAGTGCCATATATGTTAGGAAGGGTAAGAATGGAAAAGCAAACTGTGTTTTATTCGCCAGTGTCAGGAAAGATTACCAAATCCAGGTTCCTCTTCATCCTGCAACAACCACCACTGCATCTTCAGGACCTGCATACGCATCTTGTTCCAGTGCTAACTAGTGCACTTGGACAGTAACTACTCCTTATGTCATAGCTGTAGAACATCCATCATGCCTGTAACCTTAAACAGGGGCAGGTGTGGGCATATATGTAAGAACACCAAGTTTTGACAGCGATGCCTGTAACTGTCTCCTCTAAGCTCTTCCCAAGAGATAATAACCTGATCTAACAAGTCAGTGGTGTATTTTTTCCCCTGTATCATCAGAAAGATGTCTTGTCTGGGGCAATACTGTAGTTTCCAGTGATGACTGAGAATATTCACCACCTCTTTAGATTAGGTTCATCATTAGCAGGATTTCAACTCCTACAATTGAGAGCAGCTTTTTAATTCTACTGAAAACTAACTTAGTACCTTTCTGGCATATTTTTAGTTGTCAGTAAAGTCACTCTTTCCAGTTGTCTCCATATTTTCTCAATAGCCTTTGATCTGTAAGGATCAGTACCAGCAGCTGTGGCTATCAGTTGCTCTCTTTCTAGTGACTTTGCTGCTGTAGACTCTAACCAGGAAAATACTGAAAACCTCCTGATAACCTTAATGGCATGATGTGATGTGGCTTTTTCTTCAGATGGCACGATGTCTTGAATGCAGACACCTCCTGCCAGTGAATACACCCTCTTGCATTGGATGTGAGTCACCAATAGCTCCACAGCTGCAGCCCCAATCCAATGTCTGCGTAAAGGTAATTGAGAATAAATGTAACAAAACAGCATTTTACCTCCTGGCATGCATTTTTCTAACCGATGACTTCATGAGAAATAGTTTGATCCAGCTTGGGTTTCTCCAATTGCATGACGACAGCTTTAAGGGTTAGTAGGATTCAAACCACCTTGAATAGAAATAAGCATTAAAGGTAAACCAGATAAGCTCAGGAAGGCATCTTGAAGAGCACAGGAGGTAGCAGTGGGAAAGACAGGAACATGTGCACTTGTGTTCGGTAGGGAGATATTCCGTGATTCTATCATTCATGGCCTTAGTATGACTGAGCATTTTAAGTTTATTAAATACATGCTCGTTACTCTGCTTCCCTCATTTGATTCTAAGTGCTTAGCACAGATGGGCTGGCAGGACTGGGGCAGTGGGGAGATGCCCAAAGTGCTCAAGCGCAGTATTAGCCAGTGATCCAAAAATGCTGGTGGGCTTAACTAGACAAAATGTACCCTATAGAATACTCCCTCCCCAAGGGTATGGGGACCCAGGTAGGGGCCATCCTCAACCCCTCCAGTCAGGGGAAAAGGTGTGAGAAAGAGCCAACTGATACTGCATGTCCACAATTGGTAGATTATAGACACTGCCCCACATTGGATGTTTTATGGCAGTCCTGATGCAGGTGCAAAGGCAGTCTTGAACTATTCGGTGGCCACCATCAAAACAGCAGACTCATTATTCTCAGCTCTGGTGGAATCTCGCTTGTTAATAGTGACTGTGCTGGGGCACCCTCAGGGGGATAAGAATCATTTTCCTTGAAGATGCTGGACTTTCTGTTTTGTGTGAGTGCAGTGACTAAGCAAACTGACACTGGTCTATACAAACATGTGCAGGTATTGATGCTGGATCTCCTGAGGGAACTGGACCATACTTTAAAATGAATTGTCACCAATTCATTGTGATGAGCAGGCACTATGGCTGTGAGGAACATAGGAGTGATTCGTGTCAACAAATAGGAAATCTTAGTGATTATTATGTGTAAAAGAATATGATAAATGTCCCTGTCGACATCACAGTAAGAGGGAAGAAGGGATAAGGGAATAATTCCTTGGTTAATCACACAATTGCTGAAAGAAGTGTTTTGTTCCTTGTTTGGTTGCTTAAATGCTTTTAGGGGGTTAGGAATGTGTTCTGTTGTTGAATGTTGTGGAACCTAACCATATAAAAGTGGAATGTGTGAGGGCTAAGATGGTGATGAGACTCGTGATAGACATCTGTAATGTATATAGTTCCTATGCTTGCAAAGGTTTTTGCAAGGTCGTTTGGCAGGCATTGCAGCATACCAGCCTGAAACCGGTCGGGCCGGTTTTGTTGCTAGCCGAAGCAGGAGAAGTTCAAGACACGCCTACCCCTGGAAGGTCGCTGCTAGCCGAGGCGGGAAAAGTCCGAAGGGGGAAAGTTTGAGACCCGCCTATCCCTGAAAGATATAAAAACCAGGGGCGGGAACTGTGGGGTGTGCGTCTTGGTGGGCAGAGACTCCCAGCACACCCAGCGCTGTTTGCTTGCCTTTATTTATTTAATAAATTCTAAAAATCCTATTTGGGACTCGACTAATTTATAACATGGCCTAACTAAAACTTGAAGCCCACAGCACAGACTTGAAGGATCTCTTCTATCTGCAGGGCTGAATAACCACAGCACCTTGTAAGATGAAGTCCTCTTCTTATTAGTGTTGTTCATAGTTTTCCGATACTAAGTGAAATGTATTCTTTCTCTGTTTAAAAGGGCAAAGTAATTTGTCAGGCGTGTGGCACAGGAAATCTTCACCATAACCACAGTGTGACTTGTGAAAGCAAGCTGCTTGCAATACAGACGCTAAGGCTTCTTCCATCAATCACACTAGGGTTAATCAAATCAAAGCACAACAGTCTTTTTCTCTGGAAAACTGAAGTCATAGCCCTGTGTCCCTATGTTACAAAAGCAGAGATTCCCTCCCTCATGGGATATTCAAGCCCAGTACTCCCACAGATCTTCCATCACAAATGTCCAGCTAAAGAGAAGCGTACCTTTGAGTTCCTCCTGTGGAAGTCAGGATTGTGTGTGCCATTGTGAAAGCTCAGAAGGCTCTTAGAAAATGGGGAGTCTTGGCTCCAAGGGAGGTTTGTTTGTGTTCAAATTTTCAAGTGCAGTAGCAAACTTGAGTGTCTACATCAGGAAGAGAATTTTTGTTGTTTTCCATTATTTTGTGAAAATAAAATATTCTTTTCCATTATTTTTCTTCTCTCCATTTGCTGCTTCCTCTACGTGCATACAGCTACTCTGCTTGGATTTGGCTGGGACTCTGTGTAACAGATGGGAACCTAGCTGAGAGTTGATTCCCTCTCATGACTGAGAGACATAACACAGCATGTTTGTGTCACAGTGTATTGGGTAGAGTATATATGTGTATGTTCATGGTGACTGTTTGTTGGAAAGAGGCAGGAAAACAGGAGGGTGCAGCTGTTCTATGAGCTTCCCACTTGGGCACGCCGGGGCGCCTGGCCAATGCTCTCGATGCAGCCAACACTGAGATGATGAGAAACTGCACGGCCCCACGAGTAAACAGTGACAGAGCTGGCATAAAGCTGGTTGTGTTTCTAAGGGTATGAAAGCAGGACGCTCTTGTAGCCGAATCTGAGGCCTCACCTATGGGTGGACGCACCGTGTAGGAACTTTCCCAATTACCTGTGACTCCTGGAATCGGCTGCAACGGGGCTTCCCAGCTGAAGTGTGGGCCTGGAGGATGACTCAGTGCTGATTCATAGAATCATAGAATAGTTAGGGTTGGAAAGGACCTTAAGATCATCTAGTTCCACCCCCCTGCCATGGGCAGGGACACCACACACTAACCCATGTCACCCAAATTGGTGATGTATTTCTTCTTAATCTCTGTTCTCTCTATGCAGTAATGATTTGATTCATTGCTCATTTTCCTCTGTACTTTACTTATATATCTCTCTCTCTGATTTGCATTATTCTACTTATTTACTCTCTATAGAGAGAAATATACCTGATTTGCTTTAGTGTGCTTCTTTAATAAACTGTAGCTTGTGGCCGTTTTGTGGTGTACCCTGCCTGTTAGCAGAACAGGCCTAAACCGAACGCCTCACTTGTAAAAATTGTATAGATGATGCTTTTTCCCATGCTTAACTATTTTCCCTCCTTTTTCACCACCATGGACGAAGACACAACAATGTTTGAGCCACGGGGTGCTGTGGGAGACCATATTTTAAGCTGACTGTCTCAAAGCTTGTTCACAATCCTGGTGAGCTCACTGTGAGATGTACAATTGAGCCAAGCTCAGCTGCTGTGAACAGATCATGAGCAAGCAGCCACCCGAAACCAGTCTCGACCAAGGTCAAGGCAGGCACATCGCTGTGGAGGATGTGCCTGGGCATGGGTGAGCCCCAACCTCCCAAGGCATGTGCAGCCCACAGCAAATGATCAGGCGGTGTTGGCATGCACCCCGCGTGCGCCCCTGGGGACCAGCGTGCCAGGACTGAGAGCATGCGCAGGAATGCACTAAGACCCTATAAAAGACTGTGTGATCCAACGGCGAGTGGAACCCCCACCACCAAAGTACAGGGAGACTACAGACCAGCGGGATGCCGCTGGATCCATGGGGTGATTATCTCTTGCTGCAGCTCTATCCCGACTGCTTCCCAGATTTCCTTCTTTTCTATTTTCTCCCCCTTTCGTATCGCTGTTTTCATACTGCAGTAAATAACTACTTTGTTTAGATAAGTAAGCAATAAATCTCTTTGATTAGCGGCACTTGACCTTGTTTGGCAGCTGGGCGGAGGCAGTCCTGATCCAGCTCTGGGGCAACAGCACAAGAGGGACGTGGAGCTGCTGGAGCGAGTCCAGAGGAGAGCACGGTGCTGCTGCAAGGGCTGGAGCAGCTCTGCTCTGGAGACAGGCTGAGAGAGCTGGGCTGCTTCAGCCTGGAGAAGAGAAGGCTCCTTAAGGGGAGACCTTATAGCAGTCTTCTAACACCTAAAGGATGCCTACAAGAAAGCTGGAGAGGGACTTTTTACAAGGGCCTGTACTGACAGGACAAGGGGGAATGTCTTTAAAGTGAAAGAGGGCAGGTTTAGATTAGTCATTAGGAAGAAATTCTTTCCTATGATAGTGGTGAGGCGCTGGCACAGGGTGCCCAGAGAAGCTGTGTCTGCCCCATCCCTGGCAGTGTTCAAGGCCAGGTTGGGCACAAGGTCTTGGAGCAACCTGCTCTAGCAGAAGGTGTCCCTGCCAGTGTCAGGGGGTTGGAAGTGGATGAGCTCTAAGATCCCTTCCACCCCAAACCAGTCTGGGATTCCATGATGCTCTGATGTGCAAATGTCAGTCACTCTTCACTTCTCGTAGGTGGATGTGATGCCCTATTCCATTGCCCTGGTTGAGCTGTGACCCCTCGCATGCTCCACCTTGGATGAAAGGCACTGAGGAAGAGCAGCTCGTGGTGGACCTCCCCGAACCAGCTGGGCAGAGGCTGGTCCCCCCGTGCCGACTCCCGGAGCACCCCTGGGTGCCCAGTGGCCATGAGCACGATGCTGCCACCATCACAAAGCCGTGGCGGTCGCTGTGGAAACGCCCATTGTGACGGGGGCCCCCATGGTGAGCGTGGGCTATTTAAGGAGCGAGAGCCCTGCAGTAACCAGTGCAGAGGAGACCCCTCCGTCGGGAGGCTGCATCTCCCCTGGCTGCCTTGCGTGTCCAGGTACGTGTTCTTTGACTTTTCAATCCTACTTTAGTGTTCGCTTGAAGCAGGTTGTGGGTGCGTGCTCTAAAGGGAGGAGAAGCTGTCAGGAGATGTGCTGGTGCCATCCCAGCTGGAGGAGCAGGGGAGAGGTGAGGAGGAGGCCCTGGGCTTGTTCATGTGCTTGGAGCTCAGCTGTGGCTGCAGAGGTGCTGGGGGCGAAGCAGGAGCCTTGTGTGTGCAGGAGCTGCTGGTGTGAGAGGTGCTGAGAATGTGCTCCCAGAACAGGGTTTCCATATGTCCTGGCTGAACCTCTCCTCTTCATTATCCACCATTGGTTTATATCCTCCCACCACGCAACATGGTGAGGAGCTTGGCTCTGTGTTCTCCATGACCTCCTCGTTCCTACTGTCTGTGTTGAGGTCCCCGTCAGCCTTCCCTTCTTCAGGCTGGACAAGCCCAGCTCCCCCAGCCTCTCCCCACAGGCAACGTGCTCCAGTCCCTGCCTGTCCTGAGGGCCTGTTGCTAAACCCACTCCTCCTTGCCAACAGTGTTCCTGAATTGGGGATCTGAAACCTGGATGGAGTATTCCAGAGCATCCCTTCCCTTGTTCTCCTGCCGTGCTCCTGGTCATACAGCTCACGATGCTGCTGTCCTCCCTTGCTGCCAGGGCACACGCTGCCTCCTGTCCAGCTCCTGCCCACCCAGACCTTTGCCATGGGCTGCTCCCAGCCAGGCAGCCCCAGCCTGTGCCAGTGCAGGTGAGTCCCCTGCAGGGGCAGAAACTGGCATTTGTCCCTCTGGGATTTCGTGAGGCTGCTAACAATGTGTGCTCTTCTCCTCCTGGAACCCCGCCATTGAACACAGAGGCCTGGGAGACCTTGTCGGTAAAGACTCAGGCAAAGGTGGCATCAAGTCCCTGTCATTGGTTAACCCCAGCCAGCAACACATTCGCTTGCTCACTCCCCCACCAGTGGGATAGAGGAGAGAATTGGAAGGGTAAAAGTGAGAAAACCCGTGGGTTGAGATAAAGACAGTTTACTGGGTAAAGCAAAAGCTGCACACAGAGGCAAAACAAAATGAGGAATCCATTTACTACTTCCCATCGGCAGGAAGGTGCTCAGCCATCGCCAGGAAAGCTGAGGAGGGAGAATGATAGACCAGCTTTGGTGGGCACCTGGTGTCCAACCAAAGGAGGAGCTTTATCATGCATAACAGTGCATGATAAACCAAAGGAGGGCTCTATCTTGCATAACAGTGACATGGGCAGACAAACACCTTTATTTCAAACGTTTTCCTGTCCTTTGTCCTTCTTCCCTCAGCTTTATATGCTGAACATGATGCTGTATGTTCTGGAATATCCCTTAGGTCAGAGGGGGTCAGCTGTCCTGGCTGCCCCCCCAGCTCCTTGTGCACCCCCAGCCTACTCACTGGTGGGGGGTGTGAGAAGCAGAAAAGTCCTTGACACTGTGTAAGCACTGCTCAGCCATGACTAAAACATCACTGTGTCATCAACACTCTTTGCAGCACAAATCTGAAACACGGCCCCATACCAGCTACTGTGAAGAAAATTGACTTTATCCCAGCCAAACCCAGCACAGTCCCTCAGCCCCATTGTTCTCTGCTGTTTATTAACTCACTGTCCCTGTTCAGCAGCAGCCCTGCACCTCCCTTGCTCAGTCTTGGGCTCTCAAAGATGACTTGAAGCTCTTCTTGCTCTTGGCTTTCCTTGCAGTCACCAACTCCAGGTGGTCACCTCCTGGCAGTGGCTTCGTGGCCCCTGTCAGTGCCCTCCCTGTCCTGTGCTGGCCCAGCCCTGCTGCCCCACGTGTGGTCCCACATGCCCCACAGCACAGGCACAGCATGGCAAAAGGTGTAACCATATCCTGGCCTGCATCAAAAGGAGCGTGACCAGCAGGTCATGGAGGTGATCCTGCCCATTTACTCTGCTCTCATGAGACCCCACTTGCAGCACTGTGTGCAGTTCTGGTGTCCTCAACATAAGAAGGACATGGAGAGCTGTTGGAGCAAGTCCAGAGAAGGCCACAAGGATGATCAGGCACTGGAGCAGCTCTGCTCTGGAGACAGGCTGAGAACATTGGGGCTGTTCAGCCTGGAGCAGAGAAGCTGCGTGGAGACCTCAGAGTAGCTTCCAGTGTCTGAAGGGGCCTACAAGGATGCTGGAGAGGGACTCTACATCAGGGACTGCAGCGACAGGACAAGGGCTAATGGGTTAAAACTTAAACGGGACATTTGCAAAGAGGAAATCCACTTTTAGAACAGAGATTTCAGATGGGCGGCCACTGTGCCAGCCTGCCACACACATGTGCAAAGGGGAAATTCAGGTTGCATACAAGGAAGAAGTTCTTTAATGTGAGGGTGGTGAGGCCCTGGAACAGGTTGCCCAAAGAAGTAGTAAATGCTCCATCCCTGGCAGTGTGCAAGGCCAGGTTGGACAGGGCCTTGGTCAACAATGTCTAGTGTAAGGCGTCCCTGCCCATGGCAGGAACTAAATAATCCTAAGGTCCTTTCCAACCCTAATCATTCTATGATTCTGTGATTCTGTGATTCTACATATCGCTGTGAGGAATAGTCTATTTTGCATGATCCCCATGGCATCCCTTTGTGCCCTGTTCCCCTTCTGTTCCTCCTGCTTGAGGTAGCCTCTTCCTTGAGCCTACCCAGCCCTATCTGCATCCATGTGGGGTTTCGCAGACATCCCTGCTCTGGGACCTGCCAGGCTGTGGCCAAGGAGAGAGGCTGAGCAGGGCTGGCCATTCCCCCAGTGCAGGCACTGAGCCCAGCCACAGGAGGGAAATGGCCGTGCAGCAAAACTCACCCATAAATGTGTGCTGAGGGGTCAGTGCTGGAAGTGGATGATTCACGAGGCCACCGGTGACAGCTCGCTCCAGTCTCCTTGTCTAACACATCACTCCATGCCATTCACCCCTGAGACCATAGAGAACCCCAGCACAGCAGCATGGCCGGGCGGGGGCAATTTCTTCAGCCTGTTCCTGACCTCAGCTTTGGAAGAAGAGCCCAACCTCCAACATCTGCAATGAGGAAATCCACTTTTATTACAGAGATTTTACATGGGAGGCCCCTGTACCAGCCTGCCGGACACATGCACAAAGACCTCTGGGTCACAGAGACTGCATTCATGCCTCGTAAGAAGTGGAGTGAATACAGACATTTCTGGGCAAATACGATGTCCATGGATAAAATATCCAAACCCCAGGAGGCTCCCCAGATACTCTGGCAGCTTAGTGCTGCTGAAAGACTACTGACTGCATCAGCTTCTTCAGGGCATCCTTGAGCTCCTGGTTCCTCAGGCTATAGATAAGAGGATTCACTGCTGGAGGCACCACCGAGTACAGAACTGCCACCACCAGGACCAAGGATGGAGAGGAGATGGAGGGGGGCTTCAGGTACGCAAAGATGTCAGTGCAGGCAAACAAGGAGACCACAGCCAGGTGAGGGAGGCACGTGGAAAAGGCTTTGTGGCGTCCCTGCTCAGAGGGGATCCTCAGCACGGCCCTGAAGATCTGCACATAGGACCCCACAATGAAAGCAAAACAGCCAAGTGCTAAACAGGAACTAACCACGAGCAGCCCAAGTTCCCTGAGGTAGGAGTGTGAGCAGGAGAGCTTGAGGATCTGGGGGATTTCCGAGAAGAACTGCTCCACAGCATTGCCTCGGCAGAGGGGTAGTGAAAATGTATTGGCTGTGTGCAGCAGAGCAGTGAGAAACCCACTGCCCCAGGCAGCTGCTGCCATGTGGGCACAAGCTCTGCTGCCCAGGAGGGTCCCATAGTGCAGGGGCTTGCAGATGGCCACGTACCGGTCGTAGGACATGACAGTGATGATAAAATACTCTGCTGAAATGAAAAAGACAAAGAAAAAGACCTGTGCAGCACAACCTGTGTAGGAGATGGCCCTGGTGTCCCAGAGGGAATTGGCCATGGATTTGGGGACAGTGGTGGAGATGGAGCCCAGGTCCAGGAGGGAGAGGTTGAGCAGGAAGAAGTACATGGGGGTGTGGAGGTGCTGCTCACAGGCTACGGTGACGATGATGAGGCCGTTGCCCAGGAGCGCAGCCAGGGAGATGCCCAGGAAGAGCCAGAAAAGCAAGATCTGCAGCTCCCGTGTGTCTATAAATGCCAGGAGGAGGAATTCAGCAACCAAGCTGCCATTGGACATTTGCTGCCTCTGGGTATGGCTCTCTGTTGAGGTAGAAAAGGCAGGATTGAGTTAGGCCAGACTTCTTTAAGCAAAATGTATTTCATGTCTCATTGCCTCCACACACTCAGACTCTTTTCAGGAAGACTCTCCATCCACCTCCCTCACCTGAGCTCCAGGTTTTGCTGCCTGAGGGGACCATTTGGAACAGGAACTCTGTAATGGGCTCCCGAGGAGTCCTTCTTGCTGTGCAGCCACAGTGAACTAGGAGAGCAGGTTGATCTCAAATTAAATTCACCCATGATCTAGCAAAGAGCTATTGGACATTGATGCTTGTGATTTGCCCAAAGCAGAACTAAGCTGAGGTAACTTTGTTCTGTTTATTTTGTTGTAGTTGCACCTGACATATTGAGGGTTCATGTTGGATGGTTGAATCCCCTGACATTTTACTCCAGGGGAAATCCTGTGGGCCCTGAGCAGCAAAGTTATGGTCCCTTAGTGCAGAGAGGAGAGCTGCTCTGCCCATCAGTGCTGTTCTCAGCTGCCCTGTGCTGGCAGCCTGGAGCTGGAGGAGGATCACACCCAGGTGTTCCCCTAAGAGGAAACTGGACAGTGCTGCGAGTAGAAGGATCCAGGTTCATGAGCAGCTTGACAGACTCCTCACCTCTTCTCATCTGTCCCCTCCCCGACTGGGACACAGAGCGATCATTGCGGTTGCTCATATGCAGCTGCCCATCAGTATTTCCATGCTTTTACAATGCTCCAGCCAAGGGAGGAGGGACACACAAAGAAGATAGAAATCAGGGTTTGTCCTTTTCTGGGCTCTTGCTGCTGCAGGGCAACACATGCCCAAGACTCCATGGGTTGAGGGAAGAGGCTCTACGTAGGGTGGGAAAGGGGACAAGGGAGGAGTTGCTCAGGGGAAGGTGTCTTTGCCACAGTAACAGCAGGGAGATGCCCACATCCCCCTCCCCAGCATTTCTGGCAGCAGATCCCTGCTAATGTCTCTGCTGCTTGGAGCTGTTCCTGCCAGGAGCCATCTCCCTGTCCCCAGCTCAGCTCCCTGTCAGTGCTCACAAACCCCGTCCCACTCGCTGTGCACCCACCTCTGCCTGCAAACACCTCGCAGGGGCAGGGCACTGCCCAAGGGCATCTCTGCATATTCGGGGCTAAATATCACAGCAAAGCTGATGTGGCTGGAAAGGGGATGTCACTTCTGAGCTGGCGGGAGGCAGGAGGGTACATTGCTCTGAGGTGCTTCTCCCAGACTTACTCGTCTTTCAGAGTAAGAGTCTACTCCTAAGTAGAAGCATGAATTTCCATCTCAAGCACCAAATGCAGATGACAAGAGAAAGAGTCAGGAAAGCTCCTTCTCTTTCCAGGAGCCACGAACTTGATCTGTTTCTTGATGAGTTCCCTTGGAGAAGTTATGAAGAAGAGCTGAAGCTGTGACAAGCCCTGACCCATGCACAACACTCAATAGCAGAAAGACCTTGCCCAGCCCTGCTGGGGTCAATCCTTCCCCACCAGCTTATTTCCCAGCACCGTGGGGAGCTCCCGGGCAGGCTGAGTGCTGACCCTGGCAGGCAGCAGAGTCCCTGCCCCGGCACACAGCCCCTGGGGTGCAGGGACCCTGCTCGCAAGGACAGCGCTGGGCACCCCTGGCTGCACACCCACATTCACACCCTGCAGCCAGCCCCGCGACAAGGGACCTGCCTTGTCCTGTCCCTCGCATGGTGCAGAGGGAAGCCCTGCTCTGGAGCACATCCTCCTCCTTATCTACACACAGAAACTAAGAGAGTCCTCCTGACAGATCCCATGGACTGTCCGAGGCAGCAGCTTGAGGAGATCCCTCCAGGAACTGCAGCTGCATTGCCCTGCACCCAGAGCCTTACCACGCACAGGGCTGGGAAGGTTTCTCCTGCAGGGAGCTCTCAGCATCCTCCACTGCCAAGTGCCTTTAAGCTCTCTGAGGCTCGCAGGTCTGCCCTCGGTGCCTGCAGGCAGTGCCCCAGCCCTGCTCCTGGCCAGAGCTGTCTCTCTGCAGCGCTGCCCGCTTGCCAGCATCTCTCTGCATCCCAGGAGCCCGGCCCAGCTCAGCAGCAGAGGCCCAGCCCAAGGTGGCACTGCCTCTGCCCCTCTGGGCTCCCTGGGCCCTAGTGGATCCTGCTGTGAAACAGGCTGAAGCAAGCACTGATGTTCCCTCCCTCAGCTGTGAGAGACACTTATTTCTGCAGTGTCATTTCTCTCCTGAGAGACAAGAGTTTGGTCTGAACATCTGCTTAGATTACTTAGATTCTTAGAACTGTAGGATTACCTTAGGTTGGAAAAGACCCTTAAGATCGAGTCCAACCATTAACCAAACACTGTCAAGTCCACCACTAAGCCATGTCCAGAAGTGCCACATGTACATGTCTTTGACATACCACCAGGAATGGTGACCAACCACGTCAGTGGGCAGCCTGTTTCTTGTCCCATCATTAGATAGGACATGCAGACCAGGACAGGCAGGGATCTCCTTTACCCCTGCTGAAGGAAGGGATTCAGCCTGGTTAGTTGAGGCATCTCATCCTGGAATTGCAGCCCTGAGGCTGGAAGGGGACTCAGCTCCCTCCCAGGCTCACCACAAACCCACAGGAGGTGGGATTCCTCCTGCCTCTGGTCAAGTCTTCATTAAAAATTGACCTACATGTAGCACTCAGAGGCATTAGCCATCAGTTGCTATCAGTGAAGCAAGGTCTGGCCTTTCTTCCACCCATTAGCTGCAGGCATTGAGTAAGCACAAAAAGTACATCACTGCAGGGTCTTTACTCACTCCCTTGATGATTCAACCAAGGAACAGCACAAGCATTTTAACTGTGTGCCTGGGTCCATCTGGCCTTCAGAGACAGCATCCTCCAAGCACAGCAATGGGTCATAGCAAAACTCAGTCAAACTCAAACAGGAATTCAAGGGCACCAAGATGAGCTGCTGCTACTTCAGGAACAGTTAAAGAGGAAACAAGATATCTCAGGACCACTACTAAGTAAAGCAAGAGTACATGCAGGTAGATCTCAGATAGCCTATCTCCTCTTTGCCTCAGTTACCACTAGCAAGGTCTCCCAGGCCTCTGTGCGTTGAGGCAGGACTCTGGGTGGGAAAGGGGAACAACCAGCACTGGATGGGGGTCAAGCCAGGGGTTACTTTGCAAACTACACCCTTACCAGTGCATGGGACCAAAGGGGCTGCATCCAAGGTGCTGAGAAAACGTTTTTCACCAGACGTGCTGGTCTGTCCTTCTCCCACAAAGAAAGGCCCCGGACTCTGTGAGGCATCATTTAAAATGCTGTTCCTTAGCTCTGTAAGGGGACAATTGTGCAGATAATCTCATGCCCCTTTGATGGCTGGAACCCCAGGAGGTGTAGCATAGATGCAAGAATGATGAGCAGGGTGGATGCCCCCTGCATGGAGAGGAAGCTTGGATTTCTGGAGGTCCTCTATGTGACAGGCAACAGGTTGGGTTGGCTTTTGTCGCTGAGGAACAGAGGAGTCGGTAAGAGGGACATTGTGCTCACAGTTACAAACCATTTGATCAGGGAGGGGAAACAGAAAAGGTCTCTTGTCAGCACCTGAGGAAGCCTCCAGCTTAATGAGCAGGTTCCTTTGGAACTGTAATTGCCCCAGCATTCCCTGGCCAGGCAAAGCAACAGGGTGCAACAGTCTGGAGGGTCTTGGGACAACCTGGAGGATGGAGGCAAGGAACTGGGGCATCTGAGGTGATTGAAGACTATGAGCAGGGCTATGAAAGAAGCTGGACGGGTTGTGGGGAATTCACAGACATTGCCAAATGCCCAGAAAATCACAGCTTTGTGTGCAAAGCAACACAATCTACCACCAGGTCGCACCCACACACTCCCACTGACTCGGGACAGAGCCCTCAGCCCTTCAGGAGGGAAAGGATCTCCTTTACCAGGTCCTGGGGGTCAGGGCTTGGCCACTCTGAAAAGAAAGAAGCACAAGGGCCTCCATGGACAATGGGGCCTTAGAAACTTGGGGATTTCTGGTGCCTTCTATTTCTTGAGAGGCATGTTTGTTCTCTCAGTACCTGCAGTTCAGGAACTTGGCACCACAGGGCTCATTCACATGCAAAATGCTCATCCAGTTCCAACCCCTGCCATGGGCAGGGACACTTTCCACTAGAGCAGGTTGCTCCAAGCCCCTGTGTGCAACCCGGCCTTGAACACTGCCAGGGATGGGGCAGCCACAGATTCTCTAGGCACCCTGTGCCAGTGTCCCACCACCCTCACAGGGAAGAACTTCTGCCTAAGATCACATCTCAATCTCCCCTTGGGCAGGTTAAAGCTGTTCCCCCTTGTCCTATCACTACACACCCTTTAAAAGAATCCGTCTCCAGCTTTTTTGGAGGCATCCTGTTAGCTACTGGAAGGCAAACTCATTGTGTAAATCATTGTCTGATTTACCATTTACATCATCTTCAAGTCATTGTGAAATCACAGTTGAAATAAAATTCAATTATTGCTTAATCAGCAGTGGATTCCCATTTGATTTTAATTCAGGCACTGATTAATTACCATTGGTCATTAATAAAGCCCTTTCAGTTGTCCCCACCTGGATGACTTCTCGGAACCATTCCCCTGTGAAGCACAACGAGTCACAGCTCCAAGTCCATTTCCCTTCAGGAGTGCAGCAGCAGATCCAGTAAGTGCCCCTGTTGCTCACTGAGGGCGATGACAGCTGGAGGAAGCCCAGCACATCCAGGCTGGGTCCAAAGAGAGCTGAAGGGAAGGTTCCCGAGAGCAGGAGAGCTCCTGGCACAGGGACTATCCCAGCTCCAGGTCCAGCTTGCACTGGACGCCCTGCCCCTCGCGCCCTCGGCGGTGGGTCACAGCAGGGCCCTTTGTGACCCGGTCTGTGACACTCCCCGGCATGGTCCCGTCCCTTGCGCTGCCCTTCCCTCCCCCTGCCCACATCCCTCCATCGTGCAGGGGGGCAGAGAGACCCCCCAGCCGCCCCAGGGTGGCCTGGCAGGAGCTGGGGGCTCCCCAGGAGAGCAGCTCTGCGCTGGAGCCAGCCCAGGGCTGCCTGGGGCAGCCACTGCAGAGCGGGGAGTGAGGGCTCCCCCAGGCCTGGGCAGGCTCGGGGCCAGGGACTGCCACCAGCTGGATGCTGCCACTGCTGGATCCCGCTTCCTCCTCACGCTGCCAGCAGGGGCCTGTGCTCTGCTGCCAAAGGGACTGAGACAATGCATTGGCGATATCAATTGTGCCATCCCACTTGGCTGTCTTTGGACTTCAGTTCACAGTGAAGTGCCAGCATGTCCTCTACGGCAGCGCTCAGTGGTGGTGTGACCTCATTGAGGCCATGATAGTCTCCTGTTGGTCTCCACTCTCCATTATACTTTCACATGAGCCACAGGGGGCTATTAAAGTCCTGCTGAGCACTCCTGGGCTCTCCAATCAATAGATCAGTGCATGGATGGGAATCAGCGAGTCTCAGTAAACCTGGCTGTCCATGTCCTGCATTGGTCCTGGCAGGCTTTGGCAACAGCAGCGGAAACCCACCGGACATTCCACAATGCTGAGATGCCCTTGGAGCTTCCGCCAACACCCGTGGGAGGCGCCCAACATTTCCCACTGATGGTGGCACTGTTGGCTCTGCGGATCCTGGGGCAGGAGAAGGGCCCTGGTGCTTGGGATGTCGCTGCTGGCTCCTCAACTCTTGGAGCTGTTTCTGCTCACACAAGGGCTTCACCCTCCTGTTTGTCCACCCACCCAGACTGCAATGGCTTCCCTTGGGGAGAGCAGCAGTGAGGGAGACCGTGCCAAGAGCTGTGCTGAACCTGGGGGAAACCACATCCACTCTTTGCCTCCTCATGCACAACTGCAGGCTCTCAGTTTGGCCAGGCAGGAGTTACCCTTCATACGGGTTTTAGGTGCCCAGAAATGTCACCCAAGAGGACTCTGATGCTGGCACACACCTCACCAAAGGCAGCTTGCACAGCCTGTGCTCCCTTGGGGTGCACTTGGGGCCTCTTTCTAAGGTAAGTGCAACACGTCCTTGTGCTCTCTCCCAAGTGACCTCTGCCAATCCAATG